>NC_060188.1:17607831-17830331 GCF_021184085.1 Oncorhynchus gorbuscha | reverse complement strand
AACTCATACACATAATCACCTGACGGGGCTCTCCCTGTAGGAGATGCTGGAGGAAGACTCGTCATCGGAGGACTGGTTATAGTACCCTCCGGTTACTAGCCTCGCGCTTCTCCTGTGCATGACTGGGGGGCAAGAGATTTATTTGTGGATTTCAAATTAGCCTACTTTTAAACAAATAAGCCTACTGACTAAAACCAGGCATTTTTATCTCAGATATAAATAGCCTTCTACTTACCGGAGTCTTGCAATCATAGGCTACAGTAATTTTCGCAGTCTGTAAAATCAGATGTAACGAGAGCAAGTGAAACTTTGCAAATGAGCCACTGTGTTGAAAACTGCAATTACAACGTTATTTACATTGTTGCGTAGAAGGAGCCCAGGGTACGTCATAATCGGCTCTGCGCGCTCTGGACTACTTGATTTATGCAGTGCAATCCCTACCCTAAACCCTAACCTCAACCACTATCCTAACCTTAACCACAGCCTAACTCTTACCATAAACCTTTTAAATGTCAACTTCAATGGGGTATGTCCCAAGGATCCCGGATAGCACTGACCCTTGATTTACAGCGGTCCTCCCGCTCATTCGTCTCCAAATGTCCATTGATTGTTCGAATAAGTAACCCCATGAGTTCATTTTATTTATTTATTACGTTTATTTAAAAGGGACAATGTACAATTAATACAAATCTCACAAGAAATTTGATGCATTAACATTTTAATTATATTTAGCCTAGCTAAACAGCTCATTAAGGCTTCATCTCCCTGGCCCCGGCAGCTGAACAGTAGCCTTCATCTTTTCGGTTTATTGGAACCTCATTATACAAATTGTAAGCCTATAAGCTACTGTAAGAGGGAACATGTGCCAGCCAGGGTGAAATAAATAAGCACAAAAGGCACTGTATTTTTTTGTAGTAAATTATTTTTAACATTTTTGTTTGTTTGTAATAATACTTTTTGGGGGGAGTAGGACTAGGCTACAGGCAGAGCCTTCTATTGCAATAAAAGGCTTTGGCTACGGACTGGGCTGAAATTAATTAGATTTCTTCTCAACATCTCACTTCGTCATGACAACCGTTAAAGAGCCAAAACCCCGTGTTTGTCACCACTGCTGCGGCGCTCCACTCTCAGCACCAGTCACCGCCCGCAATAGAAAAAGTTTTTTTATGAAGTTTCATTCTTGAGAGAACCGGACCGCACCGGAGTAGTCACCCCAGAGCGATGCACCGCGCAATTCACTGTTTTTTTTCTAGACACCGTTTGAGCAGCATCCAGACAAGAAAACGTTTTTGTGAAAGAAAAAGCTGTCTGACAAACGTGCTGTGGTTACATGTAAGTTTTACTATTTTTGCTTGTTATTTAACAACGCTTGAGAATAATTAACGCATCTGATTAACTGATTAACTTTAAATGCAAATCTTAGCCTAAATATTGGCTACTAAAATACTGCATTACAATGTCACACTCACATAAATGTGTAATACCAATTTGTAAGTCGCTCTGGATAAGAGCGTCTGCTAAATGACTTAAATGTAATGTAAATGTAATACAATGCGAATGACACGTCCAATATTCTGTAGTACACTCTTCCTCGAGCGTACCCTGCCGTCATAACCAGGGCACACTGGTATACTGACTAGACAGACTACTGCCTTATATATGGCAGTGTGTGTCAGGGGGATAAAGAAGACAACCAGGAACCAGAAACGTCCTCTCATTCAGTTAAATCTACAGTCAACGACATGTCACATATTACCCTATTACCTTAAACTATATTACACAAGTAGTTTTGAATCATATTATTTTTCAGCAAGGTCGGGTAACCACTTTTAACTTTGTTTAACAAAGCTCTCTGTAACAGTTCTAAACCACAAGACTTGTTCGTTGGAGGGAAAACGTACTGGATTGAACTGGAGGCCAGTCTTATAAATGAGTCTGTCTCCTATAAAGTGCTTTTTTCCCTCTCACTTCCTTTTCTGATTATTTTGTCTCTTTCCCAACAGTTAAATCTCCTACACCAGTGTTTTTAAAATGCTGGTCTGGTCCCACTGGAGGGCTACAACTGATTCCTTTCAGGTCTGGATCCTGGCACAATAAGCATTGGAGTTGGTGACAGCAGAATCACTATTCCACCATTTTGTTAGTCAGTCCTTCACCTAGCATAAGCCATGTTCAGTCTGTCAGAGCTGGCCTCTCTGAGTGAGCGTCAGGGCAGCTCCAAGCTGCTGAAGCCCTGGTGGGAGGTCTTCATGGAGTACCTGGTGGTGCTGATGCTCATGGTATCTGTGTTGTCAGGCACCCTGTTGCTATCTCAAGACAGGGTGGTGTGTCTCCCCCTGGACCTCACTACCACCCCTACTAACCAGAACACCTCCTCCAGCAGTGGTGCCGTACCTCAACCCCACCCCCCCTAACAGGCCCCCCACCAAAGCATCCCCCCCTACCAGCCAACCCTTGGACCCCTGCTAGGGGCAGACGCACCCACCTGGACTACCAGCAGTATGTCTACATTAGCCAGGTGTGCTACCACGAGGCCCTGCCCTGGTACTCCCGCTTCTTCCCCTATGTGGCTCTACTCCAGTCCCTGGTGCTATTGGCCAGCGGTTGCTTCTGGTTCCACTTCCCCCTCACCTCTGCCCGCATAGAGCACTTCCTGACCATCCTGGCCAAGTGTTGTGAGTCTCCCTGGACCTCCCGCGCCCTGTCCCATGCCGCTCGCCAGGAGGAGGGAGGGGAGGAGACAGGCCCCCAGGATCTCCAAATGCCTCCTCCTACTCTCCTGTCTTCACTCTCCGTATCCCGCAACCGCCAGTCCAGCCTGGACTCGGGCACAGACAGCCCCCTGCTGGTGAGATCGGATAGCGCATCCACTGCCGCCCCTCCCTCGCCCTGCCCCTCCACTCTCTCCCGGACCTCCTCCCTGTCCACCATGTCTCTGTCCCGGGCCCATGTCCTGGCTTCCAAATCCCCTGTGGTGCTGGATGGTTCACGGCGGGTTGCCAGTTTGGACCGGAGTGACGGGGAGCAGGCCAGGGCACTGTTCGAGAGGGTGCGCCGCTTCCGCTCCCACTGTGAGAACTCTGAAGTCATCTACAAGGTCAGGGGTCATTTACTGAACGTGTCTGAACTATTTTTTCGATGTATCTGTTTACCATACCACACCTTCACATTCACTATCCCTGTTTTCTGCTCTCTCCTGCATTAGGTGTACTTGGCCCAGACAGTGTTCAAGCTACTGCTGGTGGTGCTGATAGTGGGCTACACCACTCCTCTGATGAGCTCCATCTCGTTCACCCACACCTGCCTGCCCCAGGCCCATGCCCTGACTGGCTACAGTGCCTTTGAGTGTACCCATGCCCTGGCGTCTGTCCTCCACAAGTTGCTGCTGGCCTACATCAGCCTGGTGGGGCTCTTTGGCCTGCTGAGCATCTACACCCTCAGCTGGATCCTCCACAGGTCTGGATAGCAGATTAGTGGCAACATTTTTATGAGTGTTGTGACTGTAATTTGCATTTTTACTTTCCCATCTATTTTAATTGGCTTTGCTCTGCAGCCAGTGGTATAAAGTGCTTAATTAAACATACTTTAAAGTACTACTTAAGTAGTTTACTTTTGTCAGGACCCGGTTACGAACCCAGGTCTCCGGAGTGAGAAACAATCACTTAACCAACTGAGCCACGAATAGTCGGCAGAACCCAGAAGATGAGGCAGACACAGCAGTACTTGAGACGGTGTATTTAATGAAGTAAAAAGTGAAGTTCTTCAGGAAAACATGTAACTCCACAACCTCAAAAGGAATTCCACAAGAACAAAGGTAATCCTCCAAGACAAAAAAGGTAAATCCACAAGGTGGAAGGTAAAGCACAAAAGCCTCAAAAGATACTCAAAAACAAACAAACAATAACAAAAAAAACAGAATTCCACAAGAGAGTCCACCGGGATCAACAAGAGTTCACAGAGTACTAGGGCTGGGTGCTAACATACAAACACAGAGCAAAGAACTGAGGAAAACAAAGGGTTTAAATACAATCAGGGGAAATGAGGCACAGGTGCAAATAATAATGGGGATCAAGGGAAAACAAAAGGTCAAAAGGCACAATGGGGGCATCTAGTGACCAAAAACCGGAACAACCCTGGCCAAATCCTGACAACTTTACTATTAATATTTTTTTTTACTAACTTTTACTTTTTATTTTTCACTACATTCTTAAGGAAAATCATGTACTTTTTACAACTGACACCCAAAAGTACTTGTTACATTTTGAATGCTTTGCATGACAGGAAAACAGTCAAATTCACGCAATTCTCAAAAGAACATACCTGGTCATCCCAACTGCATCTGGTCTGGTGGACTCACTAAACACTAAATGCTTCATTAGTAAATGAAGTCTGAGTGTTGGAATGTGCCCCTGGCTATCCGTAAATTTAAAAAACTAGAAAATCATGCTGTCTGGTTTGCTTAATGTAAAGACTGTGAAATTATTTATACTTGTACTCTTGATAATTGAGTATATTTAAAACCAAATACTTTTAGACTACTACTTTACTTAAGTGGTATTTTGCTGGGTGACTTTCACTTTTACTTGATTCATTTTCTATTAAGGCATCTTGACTTTTACTCAAGTATGACAATTTGGTACTTTTTCCACCATTGTCTGCAGCATATTACACTCTTAGTACCTTTGTTCTTAACTATACAGTGCTCTGTTTGTGGTTGTGCACCCCTCAGCTCCCTGCGTCAATACTCCTTTAACAAACTGAGGGAGCTGGGCTCCATGAGGGATGTCCCTGACTTATGTAATGACCTGGCCTTCCTGTTACACATGGCTGACCAGTACGACCCCCTACTGGCCCAGCGTCTTTCCGTCTTCCTGTCACCCGTCAGCGAGACACGCCTGCTGGAGGAGAGCCTGGAGAGGCGCTGGGGTGCCGAGAGGCTGCGCTCCATGACCACGGTCGACCCAGAGGGACGGCCCCTGCTGCAGCTGGTGGCCCTGCCGCGCCTGCCCCCTGCCCTCTTCACCCTCAGCCAGCTGGTAGTTCTCAAGCTGGAGCTCATCACAGACGCCAAGCTCCCTGCACAGGTGGCCAACATGACCTCACTCAGGTGAGCCATATAGCCAACATTGAAGCCACCAAATATTGAAATAATCTACATACAATATACACTTTATAGAAGTGTTTGGTTTGGTGTGTTTTAGACAAGGGGCTTCAATTGTTTTATATGTCACAACAGGGAGCTTCATTTGTACCACTGTACTGCAGCCATGCAGCCTGGTTCCCTGGTGGTTCTGCAGGAGCGTCTGGAGGCCCTGCACCTCACCTTCACCCAGGCTGCAGAGATCCCTGGCTGGGTCTACTCTCTCCGCGGCCTGCAGGAGCTGCACCTTTCTGGCCGACTGGGCTGCGAGGGCGGGGTGGGCCGTGGCTGGGCCCTGGGAAGCCTCCGGCAGCTCCGTCACCTCCGGGTGCTGGTCCTGAGGGGCATGCTGCAGCGTGTGCCCGGGGAGCTGGGGGAGGTGGCAGGGAGCCTGGTGAGGCTGGAGATCCACAACGAGGGCTCCAGGCTGCTGGTGCTGACGGGCCTGCGGCGTGTGGCCGGCCTGACCGAGCTGCAGCTGCAGGACTGCCACTTGGAGCGCCTGCCCTCTGCCCTGCTGGCCCTCACCAGCCTGCGCACCCTGGACCTGCAGCACAACAGCCTGCGCACCCTGGAGGAGCTCCTAGGGCTGGCACACCTCCGCCGCCTCTCCTGCCTCAGGCTAGCCCACAACCGTATTCTGGCCCTACCCGCTAGTGTTGGTGTACTGCGTGCTCTGGAGCTCCTGGACCTGGGGTACAACCAGCTCCAGAGCCTTCCCCCGGCCCTCTTCAACCTCCACCACCTACGTCGCCTCCTACTGGCTGGAAACCTGCTGGACGAGCTGCCAGCAGAGGTAGGGGCGCTGACATTTCTCACAGAGTTGGACCTGAGTGGGAACAGGCTGGAGAGCCTGCCCCCAGAGCTCTTCAGTCGCTGTTTGGAGCTGCGGAGCCTGAATGTATCCCACAACTCCCTGGGTTCCCTGCCTCCAGGGCTGAGCAACCTGAGTCACCTGTCCCGCCTGGACCTGCGCAGCAACAGTCTAGAAGAGCTGCCCATGGAGCTGGGCTGCTGTTCAGGACTGCATGGAGAAGGTCTGCTGGTGGAGGACTGGCTGCTCCATGCACTGCCACGACATGTGAAGGAGTTCCTAACCCAGTCTGGCTCTCATACCGGCAAATCCTTAGAATCACACTCCCGTCCAGACTCAGATAGCTTCCCCTACTTCTCGGCTACCCAGTGGAGTTTCTCCTCTGCTCTGGAATCACGGATATAGAACTAGAGATTAATATTGTCGAACCATTCATAGAATACATTCAACATCTTGTAGTGTCTGTATTGTTTCCGACAAATCATATATTTTTTACTGCTTATTTTATTTCTGCCTACATTTGATTTTTTAACACCTCTTTTTCTTCTTGACCACTCTTTTCTATGTTTACTTGTTGAGTTTGTGGGGTACATCACTGCAGCTCTGACACATCCACAATCTTTCTAGACAAAAAGTGATTTTACATGAAAGTTCATAGACTTTGCTGCAGTGAAATGTTTGATGCCTTACAGTTTATATAACATCCATATACATAACCCTTTGGAAAAACTGAGAAGTCTTTGCTTCCACTTTGAGGGTCCTCTATTAATTTCATTTCAAGGTAAAAACAGTATTTTGAAGGAGGCTGCGCTGGATGAATGCATGTCCTGCTACATTGGATTAGACATTGACATGGAACGATCGTTATTATCCCGATGGTGTAGCTCAGAGATCCCTCCACAGGCTTACTGAAATTCTGTGCTTTCTGGGACTTGTTTGTCTGAGGAGGACAATACCCTGAGCTCCAATGAGCTTATGAAGTTCAAAGGCCTAAACTGTACATGTGGAAAGACTGAAATTGGACAGACTGAAAGGACTTAAAAGACCAATAAGATTAACATTAACATTTATTCCTACTTGTTTTGCACATATTTAATCTTCAAAAAAGTCAAATGAATCTTACTAGCATTGGGTGCAACCTTTTGTGAAACTAATACAATAGTGTGCTTGTTCAGAACATTAGCACATTATTGTGACTAGAAATTATGAAAACTTGTTTAACTTTTTTGTATGGCTAATAATATTAATTACAGTGCATACCCTTATTGGTGACTTTTGGGACTATTTTATTGCAACACCTACAACGTAATACAAAACACATTCCAATGAATCGTGGCAAAAACATATTATTGATTAAATTAAGTGTTTGTGTTCTTCTGTACACAAGACCATGGTCAATTTTAGTGACGGAATTAATTTAATACACTATGAAAGTCCAGCCTACTTCCTGGATCATGTTCCATAATATTTTTTAATGAGATTCAACATGCAATCATAAAATTCATAAAAACGCGATCATTTATGATATATGTAAAATTATATTTGTTTTCGTGGCTTAATTTACTTCTGCCCAATACGTTTTTATAAGGTATTAGATTACAAAATAGAAAACGCAATCTAAAATGTTATTGAAAGACAACAGGCGGATTTATATTTGTAGATTTTGCCCTTTATCAATTTTTTAAAAATCGCATTGTTTAGAAACAAAGGCGACTCGAGCTATTGCACACGCTTACTTCACAGAGTAGGCGTTCCCTACCGGAAATATACAGATGCATGCTGGAACTGGCTAAAAGGATCTCGCTAGCTCGTGCTTGGCTCTTGCTCACTATTTCCCATTGGAAACGACAGTCTGTGGGCTATCTTGGTTATAAAAAATCTCTGACAGGAGTGCTTATCGTCCCTATTGATTGACAGCTTGACTTGGCCAATCGTGATAGAATTAGGAGTAGTGTCGTCAAATTGACACGTAAACCAACCAATGATATTACTGTATTTGGTGAAGGCGGAAGTTCCGGCTTGTCGTATAAACTGTGGCCTCCTCTCCATGTGGTTTTGAGGAGTATTTTTTGGAGGTTGAATTGTAACATCGCTGCAAGGTAAGACGGTAGCTAATATTGCTTATTTGTGTCCTTTTGGGAAAATGCTGGTTCTCGTAGTTGTATTATAAATCACCAACTGCTTTTGATGGTTTTCGGATAAGCAAGATCTTGGCAAATGCATTGTTAGTTCTGAGCAAGGCATCTGGAAGTAACGATGGCTATTTTGCTAGCTAGGCTAGGGCTAACGTTAGCTAACCAAAACCGATCAAAGTCGTGCAAAACATTGGAGTTAGCCACGTGTGGCTCTACATGTTGTGTAATTTGGACAGTAGTTGGTTTAGTTCGATAGCTCGCTACATTGATAGTTTTATTAGTTAACGTTAGCTACCAGAACTGCTAGTAATTTAGCTAACTAGGTTGGCCTGAGCTGAGCTGCGGCAAAATATTCATGACATTGTTTGCGTTACTATACTATTGTACTACTATACTATTGTTTGCGTTACTATACGGATGTTACGTTCCAGAGGTATCTCTGATTTTACTCGTAAACAACCTACGGAGCTAGCCAATACCAACAGTTGTTGACGAAACCTTTTGTAGTTGCTTACCATTTATAACAAAATGCTAGCTAGCAACCATGGCCCCTGGTTTTGTTTGTAATTCATAATTGAGCTGCTTATTTTGCTGTTGAACGTGGATAGTTTGCAACTAGTTAACTACGTAACTTAACTGGATAGTCATGGCTTAGCTTGTTTGAGACGTTTCCTGCAACTGTCAACGTCATGATTTAGTTAAACGTTATGGTTTGGTGTTACTGAATGTTAACTTAATAGTGCTCTGATGTAGACTAACCTTACCATGGATAGTGGCGATGTTGGTCTCTTAACTTTCAAATCTCCTAATTGAATACATCTTTTTATTTAAAAAATATGGTCTCGGGGACAATCTTTAGTAAAAAACAAATGGTGACCGCTACTGTGAATGACCAGCCATTATTGCCCCCTAACCCTCGTTTTTTTTCTATAGACGGAATGGCTGAGAATGACGTTGACAATGAGCTGCTGGACTATGAAGAGGATGAGGAGCCTCAGGGAGCCCCGGAGACTACTGCCCCAGCAGGCAAGAAGGAGGTGAAGGGCTCCTATGTCTCCATCCACAGCTCTGGCTTCAGAGACTTTCTGCTCAAACCAGAGCTGCTCCGCGCTATTGTCGACTGTGGCTTTGAGCATCCATCTGAAGGTGAGTGCAATGGGTGGATGAGTGCTGGGAGTGGCATAAATGGAGGTCATGAATAGCAGTGGCATGTCTGTGGATACAATGGAGTGCCTGTATAGGTGGATGCTGTGTCCAACGTCATTGGGTGTTGATGGACCACTTGTCAAAACAGTGCATTTGTTGTCCAAGGTGTGTTATGGTAAACAATGGCTTTTTTGTTCAGATAAAGGTGGTGAACTGCATTCAGGTGTACTGACCAAATGCCTCATTGTTTTCCAGTTCAACATGAGTGCATCCCTCAGGCCATCCTGGGCATGGACATCCTTTGCCAGGCCAAGTCTGGTATGGGCAAAACGGCAGTGTTTGTTCTTGCCACACTACAGCAGATTGAGCCTGTGGATGGACAGGTCAGTATCTGCAAATGTCTCTTATGTCAAGTTTCAAATATTTGTTATGCATAACCCACAGGTGACCTATTCGCATCAAATACTACTCTTTTCTCTAGGTGTCAGTTCTAGTAATGTGCCACACACGAGAGCTGGCCTTCCAGATCAGTAAAGAGTACGAGCGTTTCTCCAAGTACATGCCCACAGTAAAGGCAGCCGTGTTCTTTGGGGGCCTGTCTATCAAGAAGGATGAGGATGTGCTGAAGAAGAACTGCCCTCACATTGTGGTGGGAACCCCTGGCCGAATCCTGGCCCTCATCCGCAACAAGACCCTCAACCTAAAGAATGTCAAGCACTTTGTCCTGGATGAATGTGACAAGATGCTGGAGCAGTTGGGTGAGTCCTTGCTTATTATTAGTGTCCTTTTTGGAAATGGTCCTTCACTCGACTGTTAATCCAACCCATTTTTGTAATTTACCCCCTGAAAAAAATGTTTTCTATCAATTGCAATCTTGATTTGGGTTTCCCCAATGGAAATCTGTTGTCGCATATAGACTGAGTAAAGTGGATGTCTTGGTTCTTGGCTGTTGGCTGTTCTGGGGGGGTAGTTTGAGACTTGGCTGTTTTATCTATGGTCCCATTTCTCTCATGTTTCAGACATGAGGCGTGACGTACAGGACATCTTCAGGCTAACACCACATGAGAAGCAGTGCATGATGTTCAGCGCCACCCTCAGCAAGGAGATTCGACCGGTCTGCCGCAAGTTCATGCAGGATGTGAGTGCAGGGGGTAGCACTGCCACTTCATGCGGTTATGGACTCAAGTTGTTTGTAAAACAGCACAACTTTGCATTGACTTCATAGAAGTATTTTTGTGGTTCTGAAGTGACATGCTCTGTCTCCTGTAGCCCATGGAGGTGTTTGTAGATGATGAGACCAAGCTGACGTTGCACGGTCTGCAGCAGTACTACTGCAAGCTGAAGGACAGTGAGAAGAACCGCAAGCTCTTTGACCTGCTTGATGTGCTGGAGTTCAACCAGGTAAACCCACACACTAATGGTATAACTTTTATCCCTGTAAGAAGTCTTATTTGTGCTGTTTCCTTGTAAATGTCCATTTGTAAGTCGCTCTGGATAAGAGCGTCTGCTAAATGACTTAAATGTAAATGTAAATGTGTTTGCTATATTTCTGTAATGTCTCCTGTGTACCTCTAGGTGGTGATCTTTGTCAAGTCAGTGCAGCGCTGTGTGGCGCTCTCTCAGCTACTGGTGGAACAGAACTTCCCTGCCATTGCCATCCACAGGGGCATGGCTCAGGAGGAGAGGTCAGTCTCTGTTGCTTACATGCATGCTTTTCTCTCACATCTCAAATGAAATGGAGCCCCAAATGCTGGCTTTTTATATAGCTGAAAGCCTCTTCAACTAACTCTGCACAGTTTCCTTCAAATGGCAGCCTCTACATCTAGTAATACCTATAGCAGCTGTGTTAATCCTCTCTGGCTGTCTATCCCCAGGCTGTCCCGTTACCAGCAGTTCAAGGACTTCCAAAGGCGGATCTTGGTGGCCACCAACCTGTTTGGCCGAGGGATGGATATCGAGCGAGTCAATATTGTCTTCAATTACGACATGCCTGAGGACTCGGACACCTACTTACACAGGGTGAGTCACATAACTGAAGGAGCCTCAAACACCGGTGTTCTGGTTGTGAATGGTATTTCCAAATACCGATTGCATCTGACGATTTCATCAACTTGTCATTGGCCTCTGTAGATCTCCCTCCAAAGGCTCATATTCTTTGAGTTGTCACTCCCATTTGACCCTTTTGCCCTTCAGGTGGCCCGTGCTGGGCGGTTTGGAACCAAGGGTCTGGCTGTGACCTTTGTGTCAGACGAGACCGATGCCAAGACTTTGAATGACGTGCAGGACCGCTTTGAGGTAAATGTTGCCGAGCTGCCAGAAGAGATCGACATCTCCACTTACAGTAAGTCTTTCTCCATCCTTATACACTCAAACTGACATAACTATTACTCAACTTGCAAGAACAAAAAGTGATCTTTGTCACTGTCTGCTGATGTTTAATTCAATGTTTAAAGGGAATGAGTGTAGCGGGTCAAAGTGACTTGGCGATCATAACAAATGTCAATGTGTCTGGGGTAAGCTGCATCTGTTAATCATTAGTACTCTAATGCTGGGCCTGAAAGTTCAGGGGGATATTGTCAGCTCATTGAAACCCCCAAGATAATTGCCTGGTATAATAACTCCCTTAGTGGTGGTGACTAGAGAGAATTGGACTGCCACATAGGGCTGTCCTCCACACAATATCTTTGCCACCCGAAAGTAATTTGTTCTTTTGACCAATCAGTTGGTTGACATTTTAAAGTGTTATTTATATATTTTTCCATAGCGTTTGTCTGGTGCTTTAAGCCAGGGGTGTCAACTCATTCCACGGGGGGCCTAGTGTCTGAGTTTTTGGTTTCTCCTTTCAATTAAGACCTATACAACCAGATGTGAAGTTCCTTACTAAACAGTGACTTTGATGAATTAAGTCCAAGGGAGGCGCGAAAGCCCTTAGATACTATTCCCTCTGGAATGAGTTTCACACGTGCTTTAAGTACACATTTTGATGAAATAAACAAATGACTCCGGAGCCAGAGAACCTGTACCTGAACATCCTACTAGCCTTCACAGATTCTGCCGTTATGCTCTCTTCTACCAATTTGTGTGCCAGTTAAGGGTTTCATATGCACTTTTTCATGGAACAGTGATAATAAATTATACAAATATAAGTCACTTCTATTGTCAACTATGTAAAAGATGCCAACAAATAAACATTGTAGGCTGCAGATTAATATTGTGATAACTTTTTTTTTCAACCACTCCACATTTCTTGTTAACAAACTAGTTTTGGCAAGTCAGTTAGGACTTTGCATGACACAAGTAATTTTTTCCAACAATTGTTTACAGGCAGATTATTTAACTTATAATTCACTGTATCACAATTTCAGTGGGTCAGAACTTTACATACACTAAGTTCACTGTGCCTTTTAAACGGCTTGGAAAGTTCCAGAAAATGATGTCATGGCTTTAGAAGCTTCTGATAGGCTTTTTTAAAAACCTTTTATTTAACTAGGCAAGTCAGATAGCAAATTCTTATTTTCAATTACGACCTAGGAACAGTGAGTTAACTTTTTGCTTGGGGGCAGAACGACAGATTTTTACCTTGTCAGCTCGGGGATACGATCTGGCAACCTTTCGGTTACTAGTCCAATGCTCAAACCACGAGGCTATCATTTGTGTCAAAAAGGGGTGTGGATGTATTTCAAGGCCTCCCCTCAAACTCAGTGCCTCTTTGCTTGACATCGTGGGAAAACTAAAATAAATCAGCCAAGACTCCAGGAAAAAAAATTGTAGACCTCCAAGTCTGGTTCATCCTTGGGAGCAATTTCCAAAAGACTGAAGGTACCACGTTCATCTGTACAAACAATAGTACGCAAGTATGAACACCACGGGACCACGCAGCCATTGTTCTGCTCAGGAAGGAGCCTTGTTCTGTCTCCTAGAGATTAATGTACTTTGGTGTGAAAAGTGCAAATCAATCCCAGAACAACAGCAAAGGACCTTGTGAAGATGCTGAAGGAAACCGGTACAAAAGTATCTATATCCACAGTAAAACGAGTCCTACATTGACATAACCTGAAAGGCCGCTCGGCAAGGAAGAAGCCACTGCTCCAAAACCACCATTAAAAAAAGCCAGACTACGGTTTGAACTGCACATGGGGATCTGTGTCAGATCATAATTTTTGGATTAATGTCCTCTGGTCTGATGAAACAAAAATGGAACTATTTGGTCATGATGACCATCGTTATGTTTGGAGGAAAAGGGGGAGGCTTGCAAGCCGAAGAACACTATCCCAACCGTGACGCATGGGGGTGGCAGCGTCATGTTGTGGGTGTGCTTTGCTGCAGGAGGGACTGGAGCACTTAACAAAATAGATGGCATCATGAGGAAAAATGTGGATATATTGAAGCAACATCAGTCAGGAAGTTAAAGCTTGGTCGCAAATGGGTCTTCCAAATGAACGATGACCCCAAGCATACTATCAAAGTTGTGGCAAAATGGCTTAAGGACCACAAAGTCAAGGTATTGGAGTGGCCATCACTAAGCCCTGACCTCAATCCTATAGAAAATGTGTGTGAGCATGTTTGACCCAAGTTAAACAATTTAAAGGCAATGCTACCAAATTCTAATTGCATGCAAACTTCTGATCCACTGGGAATGTGAAAAAATAATTCTCTCTACTATTATTCTGACATTTTGCATTCTTAAAATAAAGTGGTGACTAACCTGACCTAGGACAGTTTGCAAACATGGTTTACTAGGATTAAATATATTTAGCTAAGGTGGATGTAAACTTCTGATTTCAACTGTAAATATCCTATAAATCACATTGGCTACGCATGGCCTGTCTGCAACAAACTCAACATTATCAATTGGGTCCAGCCCGACCCGTGCGCTAGTGAACTTGCAACATTTAAATAAAATACCCTGTTTAGCTGCACCAGTGAGCTCTGAACAGAAACCACTAAGCTATTTGTGCAAGGGATAAGAAGTAATCAGGTAGGCCTTTAACTTTAAAAAAAAAAAACATTTCCACTGGATCAGAGCATAACATTTTTCCCTTTCACTCAGTGGTTAACAAAAGAGACGGGGCAGGAAAGATTTTTCAAATACATTGAGTAACTATTGTCACTCTCAATGCATTTGTTTTTGAGGTGACAAGTTACTTTAGAGCTCCAAATCCTCAGTGGTGGTGAGTTAAGCCAATCAGAATGCAGCACATCCTCAAATGGGTACTTTATAAACTTTTTTTTTTGTCTACATTTGCAAGCAGACCATGTAGCCTTAGGCCTAAATTTATACTTAGTCAGTTGAGCATCCTTAGTCAACATTGACAGGAGCACTTTAAACAAAATACAATTAGTAAATGGAATTAAATGCATCTAAAGTTGTTTCTCACAAGTGTAGCATAGGTTGTGCGCTCTGACAATGAACAATAAGACTAATATTAAATGCATTAACAGAAATTATGGTAAACAAACACTAGATTAGAAATTGACTCAATCGTGCATGTACTAGTGACTTAATGGGGAATTGATAGACACTAACAAAGGGCAAACGATTCTCATAATGAATTGGCGGGAGTGGGTTCTGGAGAGGTGTTGTGCATCTTCGCCGCCATCCCTGTGGACTCTAGTGGATTAGTCCACAGACATGCGCGACCCACATGTTTTGTTTCATGCTCGACTCACAGGTTTATGTGCCATTATGACACAAATGTGGGGTCAGCACTAAACTGGGTAGGTCTTAGTGAATGGAGACTCCGTACATGTTTATTATTATTATTATATTTAAACGTATGGTGAAAAGCTGGAATGCTGGTGCTTATGGAGATGGTCTTCAGAAGTGCCTCTTCTTGCCTTTCTCACCCACCACTTTTTTTCTTCTATTTTTTTTCTTCTAGTTGAGCAGTCCAGATGAGTCCTCCATCCCAGAAGAAATGTCTGCTAATCCTGAATCTGTCCTTGTTTGGATTATAAACCTTCCTCGCTGTTTTATTTTAAGCTCTGTTCCTTGACTGTTCAAATGTATTTTTATTTTATCATTGGGGGTTGTCTGGTTTTAATTTTGTGGTTTATTTTTGGTCAATGAAATTAAAACATTTTATAAAATTCCAGTTTCTGATCCAATTTGACAGGTTACATGTTACTTACAAAGTGTATTAAGAAATTCTTCAAGTGACTTTATTTTTGCTAGTTAAATGGGACCATAAATTCCCCATTCAGAATGATTTAATGCAAGCTTACAAACGTTGGGCCCAATCTAAAACGCATCAGGAAAGTGTATAAAAAGCTTCGAAATTACTCTTTACTGTGAGTCCCAAGCATGTGGTGGTTGCATGCTGGCTCACTGTCAAAGCTTGGGAAATCTGGGCACACCTTCACTCTTTGTAAGGGCTTGTAAAAGGAGGGACCATCACTGCTTATTTGGAAGAACCATAGTGTCTGCTGGTGCATGACTGACCACAGAGATCATGGCTCTATTAATGGGAGCGTCCTTCCATTGAGTAATCGCATATCTGCCTGATGGTAAACGTATTTATACAGGAATTAAACTGTTATAAGGGTGTCCTATCATATAAAACAACCTATTAATGCTAATTGGCCACATCTCTGTAGTGTTTGAACCATATTTTCCCAGATATCTTTAGTGAAACCGGGTTGTGACAGACTAGCCGTTTTCATTACAGAAGTGATTGGATGAAGGCGCCTTCTGTAAGGGAGTTATGTTTAGTGGCTTGACTGAACATTACCGCAAGCAATGCGTGTTATGGTTTGGAAAGCACAAGACATTTCATATCAGTGAATTTATTTTCCAAAATAAGTTTTTTATATATATATACACCTTTTTATTAGGGTTAGTGTTCCCACCAGACCACATCTCCATGTTAGTGTTAGTTTACGGGAAACTGCGGGATATCTAGCTCGCCCCGAACATGTGGAAGAGTAGCTGTCAGAGGCACCTGTATAGATCTGTGAAACTGCTAGTCTTATTAGAATTATTTCTTGCTGATTAATGAGGGCCTTATTTTTCGAAAGCTGTATCGCAAACAGACGTTTCTTAACGGTGAAACTCCACGTCGGGTTTGTAGTTCACATGACTCATTCGTGGGCGATGCTGAGAACTGTAGAGAGAAGGCCGACAGAGCAAGGAGTGCATGCGTGACTTTTGTAGCGGTTTAGGATTTATTTGTATTTTTAGCTTAACCTAAAGCTCCCAACCGGCTACGAAATTCACTTCCGGTTGTAGCGGTACTCTAAGCGGGACTGAAAGGATGCACTTGTTCATTAGGTAATACATCAACATACTTTATTCCAAATGCAGCATGAACTCAATTAGCCTGTAAATCGAAGTTAGGACAAAACAACCAGATATGTTTTTATACAAGTTTTCAATCACTTGCTCAATAAAGCGCAGAGATTGGAAATGGCAGTGTGTGCTGTGCCCACATCAGAGCCCAGACTTGCTCAGTGCTAGCTATACATGGACTGGTTAATTGGTTTTAAATTATAACTCAAATGGATTGGTCTGTATAAAGCAAACAAGGATGCATCTGTACATGGCTGCTCTATAGTGTCGTTTATAAAACCAAAGACTTCTCAAATCACAATCTACATAGGTAAGCTTGATGGCAGTGTCTAACCATTCAGAACATCAATTTTTATCTTAGTCTATCACCTAACAGGCTGTGTGAGGCTACTATGAACACCTGTCCCAACCTAGAAGTTGTACAAAAAGTTGAATCATAAAAATAACACTCATGGACTAATGTAATATGGGCTTCAATATTTGAATCTAATACTTTTCATGGAAGTCAAGAGGGAAAAGCATGTGAATTACATATTTTAGTCTAAGATATACCATTCAGATTCAGTCATGAACAAGGCTAAGGTGCATGAATTATCAACCCTTCCCAAATAGGGAAGAATTTGGCATTTTAGTAATTCTAGAGGTCCATGTCTCACCAATACAGAATCTTAACCTCAACTTCAAACAACTTATGCTAATCTCCTCGAGGTGCTATAACAGACTGACATGTCTATGCAAAGGAGGCCATTTGTAATCATGTAGTGCTGACCCCTTTGTAGTGTCCTCATGTCCGCTTCAGTCTCTAATGAGCATGATATCGTCGACATGTCATCCTTCAATGGCAGAGAGCAGATTTTGACACCGCAAACATAAAGCAACATGAGTAAGAGTTTTGTTTTGTGGAGTATTGTGGATCAGTTGCTATATTACAGGCCAGATTGAGTCTGAAACGGTCCCGCCCGCTAGTTACAAATTACATGTTTACTTCATATGCATGCATTTTTATTTTTATAACAAACCAAAGGCTGGCTGAGGTTCTTTCTACCCCTCAGTCAGGATTGTAATTTGCTTCAAATCAGCAACACGACTTCTCAATGCCAGAATCCGAGGCTTGTTCCGCTGGCGCTAGGTTAAATGTCTCACTGTTTCAGGGCTGAGGCATGGAGGAGTAAGAAAATGGGGACTGGTCCAACATCTAATGACCTATCACACACACACAAAGCCTCAGCCAACAGCTTCTGCGCCAGTCTGTCTAACCATAAAATCTCTCCTTGGAGAGTTGTCTTCGTCCACTATTGCTCAGGTAATGTGGCTGTTTGATGACAGTGAACACTGAGACCAGGGGTCAAGTCCCAGACCTCATGGAACTCCCCTCTCTCTGCTGACAGATCTCAGCTGTTTTGTCTCTCTCAGGGCCCTCCGGTCATGCCGCTCCAAACATAGCAGCATCGCTTCTTTCATTGGCAACCACTGCGTCATCGTCTCTGTCACAACAATAAATATCATTACAAATACAAAAATGTCCCTTCTAGAGCGTCCATCTTCTGTCCCACAAAAACATTGTCTTTTAGTGTCTTCATTTGGTTACGAAAATAGCAGGTATTGGAAATCTACTGGAGAAGTCACTGTTTCTATGCAAGTCTGATTCTCCTTCCACTCAAACCAGACCTGCTTGCCATTGACAGGCCTACTATGCTGGCCATCACCATGAAATGAAACACCTTACCGTCCACAAGTCTACTGGGTTTGTGTGCAGCAGCTGGCTTGGAGTCTGCATTGGGTGTGTCCCACCTTTCTCTATTGTCCCCAAAGTGTGGGTTCTGTCCCAGAGTACAGGAGTGCATGGGGAGTGACAAAATAGTGACTGGGCAAATCCATATTTGTCTATTTACACACTTTGGTGATTCCGGTTGATGAACCACAAAGGACCGGGTGTCTACTCTAAGGCCGGCACTAGTCACTCATCTCTGTCCAGAATGCAGATCAACCAATCAAATTCCTTCACCCAGGCCTCCCAAAACATGCTCCAGGAGGGTGGTGGGGATCTTTGCATCTGGCTAGTGTCTACTCAAAGATACTCTTAGGACTACTACTCTATCAGGGGCTTGGCAGGGGGGGGGGGGTAAAGTGATTGGGAGCGAGTGAGGGATTTGAGGGGGACGCTAGTCGGTGAACTTGTGTGTGTCTCCGTAGAGCCACTGCTGGGGCGGGAGGGCAACCTCGTTCAGATGACTGCACTTATCACTGCACTTGCAGGACTGCACGAACATGACGGAGTGGTCGAAGCGCTCGCCATCAGGGCAGGCAAAGGTCACGGAGGCAGTGCGTGTGCGGCGGGGCGAGCAGCAGCGGCCGTCCACACACACGCCGCAGTAGTTGGGCCGGTAGAGACGCGTGCTGCGGCAGCCAGCATAGGACAGACGCAGGGGCTCTGGGGCCTTGTGGGTACGGGAGCACTTCCTCCCTTTCTGTGGAGAAGAGAAAGAGCCTGGGTTAGTCACTGTACAATCCCAGTGAATCACAACTACAGTTATGCTGGCACAGGGAGAGAAAATCTGAGGAAAGGTCAAAACAACAAGACCAGGGCTAGAGAAGGGCATGGTGATAGTATGGGTGGGTGGGCATCCAACAGTTATGAGGTGGCATAGTGTCACATTAACGCCCCAACAACTCTCAAAACACAGAGAGAACATTAAGACAGGTGCCTAACAACCAGACTCATCAGTGAATAACTGCTCTGGTGAGATGTGGAGAGCATTTAAGGGTGTTACATGAAACGAGAGAAAGCGAGGGAGTGGGAGAATAGAGAGCGCTTTGCGTCATACACACAAGAGCCTATTAACACAACACACAGAGACCTGGGCAGAGTGGGAGAGGCTGGTAGCATGGTGGATGTGGCTACATGTTAGCTCCCACAGAACTCAAGGATAAGAGTCTCTACATTCCACTGTCACAACTATTTGGTGCCTTGTACTGTTGGTCTTCAGGTCTTCTAATGATGCTTTTTCCATTCACAGTTCAGTTGAACTTGTTCCACAGCAACAGTACTGTGAATAGAGTGGGCTCAGACACACACTGGAGGAGCTTGCCAGAGGGAGGGGCACTTAATACCATGATATTAATATGGATGTGGGCACACCCCTGTCCACACAGTCTCTTAAGGTTTAGACTGGGATGCAGGCATTGACCTAAATACACGTACCTGCAATGTATGAAGACCGGGGGGACTATTAAATGGTTGCCACACCAAAATGGTGACCGCTGCAATCCCTTCCTTTAAAGGCGGGCTGAACTTCCTGAATTAGCCTCGGTTTCAATTCTCCTCATTAGAAAATGCGACTGAGAATGAGATTTGGGTCATGGAGGAGTGCTTTGATGTGGGTGTCTCATGTGTTTAAGAATGTGGGAAGCGTTTGTACTTTCAAAAACAGTACACAGTCACTCATTCTCCTAGATCAAGGGTTCCCAACCTTTTTTCCTCCAAAAAAAAAAAAAAAAAATTTAAAGTCAGGCCCCCCCTTTATTTTTGACATGATTGTTTATTGATTTAGCCTTAATTAATTACACGACCAGCTTGATTTGGTTTAACGTGAAGTACTTAGGAAAATATTATTTTAAGCTAATTTCCTGCAATTCTCCGTAGTTTAACAAGACTCATCTTTTTGATAATAATCCAAAATAAGTTATAACCCCTGTTATTCCGCTACCAAATGTGGTTTATGATATTTATATGAACTCTCAATTTAATTATATATATATTCTCTTGTAAACTAAGTGAATAGATCAATTGATAGCGACAGTCACACATTGTATAAGATTACCTCTCAAGCACAGTCCAATTTCTTTGAGTCCTCGACTTTAGAAGGTCGTAGCTCCGCTTCAGAATGTTATAGAGCCAAACCAAATATATTCCCATGTGCATCAGTCGAGTGTTCCTCTGGCATTTTACCACTTGTTTCTAGCCTAAAGTGTCACCGATGTATGCGTCATCTCAAATCAAGGAATGTCCCACGCCCCACCACGAAATGTTGGCATACCCTATGGGGGGCCGTGACCCATAGGTTGGGAACCCCTATTCTAGATAACGTTAAACAGTCTAACCAAGTCTTGTCTGGAAGTAGACTAGCTAGCCAGCTAGCCAACTTCTTTCGCCGATTAGCTTCAGCTGGCCAGTGAACAACCGTGGCAAATTTGGTTTGATAGCATATCTGTGTGGCTAGATGGGGATCGTCAATAAATTACACAATGTAAATGGGACAATATTTTCGTGTTGCACATCTTTCAATTGTCTAATTAAGTACTTTCAAAATATGCGTTTAATTTCTTCAGCTTCTAATTAAATCAAATTTGTAGCTGTTGGCATTTTAAAATATTGTCCCATGTACATTGTGTGATTTACTGGTCCTTAGCTAGCCCCATAGTGATATTGAATGTCAAACCAAATTTACCTTGGGGCATTACAATTGGGGTGTGTGCAGCTGGTTTCCGAATTGATGATTACTTGGGTGCTGTGGGCAGGATTGAAATAAACCCCCAAAATCTGTTGTGGTACCCTTCATTCTGTGACATACCATTTTTTCCTAATTATCTCACAGATCTCAGTTTGGGATGAGACTGACTTTATGACCCAAATGATCCTATTTACACTTTGTAGTCAATTTGTATACCCTTTATACACACACACACACACACACACACACACACACACACACACACACACACACACACACACACACACACACACACACACACACACACACACACACACACTACCTTGATGGGGATGGACATGGAGCTGCAGGGCCGGATGTTGCACAGACGCGTCTCCTTCACTAGCTTACACTGGGCGTTGTCATTGGTGACACGAGAGGACACGGCCATCCCACAGCTGCGTGAGCATTGGGACCAGCTCGTGGTCTGGACCACACACTGCCCTCCAAACTGCCTCCATGCTGGATGGAAGGAGAGAGTGGGGGAGAGAGGACCAGAGGGAAAGGCAGAGAGAGATGTAAGCACACTGGCCTCATTCACAGAACAGGCAACACTGACGCATAGAGGAGGGTGATTACAGAGAAGGAAAAGCTGGACGACAGAGGTATATGCTGTGAGAGAGTGGTGTGTGTGCCTCTGGTGCACAAGTAGTCAGTGGAAAACATGGTGCGCACACACACACACACAGGGAGATGCAGGGGAAAGGCTAGGAGTGCACAGTGGGTCTGTTTGTGAGTCGGGGGCGAAAACACAAACATAGCGTTTTACTGCGGGGAGGAAACAGACGGCGCTCTAAGGCGACATCACGGCGCCCTCTCTTACCCGCCAGGTGCTTGTGCCTGCGCAGCTTGTCCCACGTCTTCTCTACCTCCACCAGCTCGTTTCCCATGGTATCCTTGGGTTTGTAGTGGTATGGCTTGTAGGGGTAGGCAGGGTGGGGCATGAAGGGGAAAGGCGGGTAGGCTGGAGGCAGTGGGTGCCCGTGTACTGGGGGTACAATGGATGAGCCCTTGTGGCAGTCGATACTGAGGCAGCACTGCCCAGGCACCTTGACCATGCGAGGGGCAGGGCAGGAGGGTGATGCCAGAGGCACGTGGCTGGGGCACAGAGGCACGCAGCCCACCGCCCCATCAATGCACGTACACTGGTGCTTGCAGCCAGCCCGGAAATTCTCCCCGTTCTGGTAGATCCGTCCGTTGTATTCGCAGGGGCGACCCTCGAGCTTCGCTGTTAGGGGAGACAGATAAAAAAAGGAAAGACAATGATGTATGTAGAAGGATCTGAGGTATCACTAGCCTATGGCCATGCCTTTGGTTGTATTGCTTAAAACACAAGGACTTCAAGTTGAGTGAGGTAATAAACAAAGTGGAGGAGGGGGACGACAGAGAGACAGAGAGAGAGAGAGAGAGAGAATGGGCACATCAACAAGAATGGTCCAGAACTAATTGTGCATTAGAAGTAGGAAGTGACGTGACAGTAGAGGAGGTAGACACTCTATCCCTAGTTTAATGAAGGAGCCTCTATTCTTAGTCCAGAGAGGAATTTTGACTTGTTTACGATGTCGTTCCGCTTCAGTCCCTCTGCGGGACTTCCATAAAACACCCCCAAATACCCTCCTTTATATAGAAACCACCCCCCTCATATAAAAATACCCGTCTGTGTGCGTGCGCATGTGGCAACTCACGGACCTAGATAAATACATTCTGCCCCCTGCTCTCAGCAGTGTGGCTCAGGAAGATGCTCTCTCTTCTAAACATGGCACCAGTTTCAAACCCCAGATCCATATCAAAGACAACCAACAACCAACCAACCAACCCCAGACTAAACCCAACCCTCGTGAACCCTGACAACCCCGTTTGAAATGTGTACATACCCCTGCAGATGCCATGAGTGTGGCCCACGTCATTGCCATAGTTACACTCCAGCCCCTTGTGGTGGTCACAGGGGTGTGAATCGTGGCAGTCCTGGTTGAGCTGGGCAGCACACACCTTACAGCAGCCACAGCCGCCAGGTACAGAGCTGACCCCCGGGAGACAGGAGGGGGGTCCTGCCGGGCACTCACACATCACAGGGCAGCCAGCTCTCACCTGGTTGGAGGGAATGGTGCAATACAGACGATTAAAAAAAGGATTTCAATGAGGGCAGTTCATAGTCTAAACAATAATAGAGCGAGAAACTTTGTTTCACATTTACATTTACATTTAAGTCATTTAGCAGATGCTCTTATCCAGAGTTTCAAGTGGAGTCAGGCTACACAGAGCATAGAAGATCTTCAAAGTGTGTTTGGCTTAAATATTCACTAAATATCCAGTAGCACTAACCCCCTGGGACATTTTCCCACTCTGTTGCTGTCGCCTTCCTCTTGGCTGGGATGAAAGAGAAATTCAATGTGACCCCCTCCCTGAGTCCCAACACCACAGCCCCCCATAACCCTGATAAAAAGGTTTTGGGTCTGCCTGTCTACAGCCTGTCTACAGGATAAGACTATCCTAAGTATCCCTCTGCTGCCATGCCATCCTGAGCCAGGGGGATTGAGTGGTGGGGTCTAAATGGTTTCCACACAGCAGGTTCCATCTATTTCCAGACCTGAATGTGTCACTTTCCATCTCAGTTTGGGAGCCCTAACTGGGTTCTTGTGTACCACTGGGGGTTTAAAGGGCAGAAGGTGGTCCAATATTCCAATGATATTCAGGAACCCAGGTAAAACATGAGCACTTGAGTCAGGTTATAATCATCTGTCATGTCCTGCATTAGATTCAGATAACTACACTGTTCCTTTCTGTCTCTATCTGAGTGTATAGAAGATACTGTGGTCAACATCACTTTCATTAGAGTACAATACCCTATTTTTGTTTTATGGAAACATATTTTAGTAGTGTGGTGGTACCATCTGGCCATAAATGTTCACCGTAAAGGTAAAACGACAGCATTTACTCAACTGTAACATCAAATTCACAGTGCATTCACATTAACGCAATATTCAGAGACACAAAGGCATTTCTTATAACGCTGAAGACAAGAGGACCAGTACGCTTGTCGGTGGTGCAGTCTGTTGACTACCCGCCACTTTGGTGACAGGAGACCGACCCGACACGTGAACTTCTATTTACAATGTTTACACAAGCATGGCTGAAGCCAAAGTACAAAAACACTTACCAAGGCAACAGTCGTCATTTGAAACAGAACAAGCAATATTAACGTCCTCATGTTGTCAAATGACAATTGAATGAAAAAATAAAGAAAATATAACTTCTGCCACAAGAAGATAATTGTTGTTTTCGTACACGTACAAAACCCCACAACGGGAACTGTCAAACAAGGCGCAGTAATTCCAAAGTTAATGTGTAGTGTTCTTCCTAGAATATTAACATCGACACATTTTAATCGATTCATTTTTGCAGCTCGGTTATATATTGTCCCCGTGCTTTTTGTTGCAGCTCCGCCTACCACATTCGGGTTAGCCAATTAAGAGGCGGGCATGAGGCCAGGGTATTCCAAAGGGGGATGAGAGGTTTGAGGCGTGGCCAACTATGAATGCGTTCATTCATAAAATAATCTGAATTACTACATTCCAGAGAGGACCTGGCTTTTGGTGTTTATTTATTTTTGTTTGTATTAAAATAATATTATTGATGCTTTTAAGTTGTTTTCACACGCATACCTCTGTCCAGCTGCTGTTTTGTGAAAGGCAAGATAAATATACTCAGCTGGCTAGTGTGTGCTACATTAATACGGGAACAGCCATAGAAAACAGTTAGGAATTTGGTCCCCTTCTTTATAGAAATACTTGACGAGGAGAGCGAGATGGATAAAGTATACATATAGATGGGCGTGTAGACGTTTCAGTGGAATTAGCTCTGATGTACCAAAATATTGCACAAGTCTACCAAGGTGGTGGTGGAAATGACAGCGGTAACTCCCCTTTCAATCTATCACTCTCTCCTCCTTCCATATCCTGTCTGTCGTCAACATCCATCTCTACCCTTCATAGATTCCCTTGGTGCCCCTCTAGGTGGCCTTCATTCGTCGCTCTCTCTTCCTCTCACAGACATCTATTGAAGGGAGTGTGCTAAAGGTCCAGTGGTGGTGAGTCCAGACCAAAGCAGAGCAGAACAGAGGTGAGAACAGTCGGGCTAATCCAGGGCTCGCTCCCATGGACACGGACACAGGAAGCTCTCGGTTTACCTGAGCTGAAACACACTTTGACCACATAGTGTGCCCCGTTACACACTGATACTGTGTTAAAGGTAGACACACATACAACAATCCACTGACACACTGTTAAACTGTACAGCATATCATGCAAACATACAGTACCAGTCAAAAGTTTGGACACACCTACTCATTCAAGGATTTCTTTATTTTGACTATTTTCTACATTGTAGAATAATAGTGAAGACATGAAAATTATGAAATAACACATGGAATCATGTAGTAACCAAAAAAAAGTGTTAAATCAAAATATATTTTATATTTGAGATTCTTCAAAGTATCCACCCTTTGCCTTGATGACAACTCTGCACACTATTGGCATTCTCTCAACCAGCTTCATGAGGTGGTCACCTGGAATGCATTTCAATGAACAGGTGTGCCTTGTTAAAAGTTAATTTGTGGGATTTCTTTCCCTAATGTGTTTGAGCCAATCAGTTGTGTTGTGACAAGGCAGGGGTGGTATATAGACAACATCCATATTATGGCAAGAACAGATAAGCAAAGAGAAACGATAGGTTATCCATTCTTTAAGGCATGAAGGTCAATCAATCTGGAAAATGTCAAGAACTTTGAAAGTTTCTCCAAGGGCATTCACAAAAACCATCAAGCACTATGATGAAACTGGCTCTCATGAGAACCACTACAGGAAAGGAAGACCCAGAGTTGCCTCTGCTGTAACGGATAAATTCATTAGAGTTAACTGCACCTCATATTGCAACCCAAATTAATGGTTCACAGAGAATAAGTAATAGACACATCTCAACATCAACTGTTCAGTGGAGACTGCGTGAATCAGGCCTTCATGATCAAATTGCTGCAAAGAAACCACTAGTGAAGGACACCAATAATAAGAAGAGACTTGCTTGGGCCAAGAAACACAAGCAATGCACATTAGACCGGTGGAAATCTGTCCTTTGGTCTGATAAGTCCAAATTTGAGATTTTTGGTTCCACCACCATGTCTTTGTGAGATGCAGAGTAGGTGAACAGATGATCTCTGCATGTGTGGTTCCCACCGTGAAGCATTGAGGAGGAGGTATGCTGGTGTGGAGCTGCTTTGCTGATGACACTGTCAGTGATTTATTTAGAATTCAAGGCACACTTAACCAACATGGCTTCCACAGCATTCTGCTGCGATATGCCATCCCATCTGGTTTGTGCTTAGTGGGACTATCATTTGTTTTTCAACAGGACAATGACTCAAAACACACTTCCAGGCTGTGTAAGGGCTATTTAACCAAGGAGAGTGATGGAGTGCTGCATCTTATGACCTGGCCTCCACAATCACCCAACCTCAGCCTAATTGAGATGGTTTGGGAGCAGTTGTACCGCAGAGTGAAGGAAAAGCAGGCAACAAGTGCTCCGCATATGTGGGAACTCCTTCAAGACTGTTGAAAAAGCATTCCTCATAAAGATGGTTGAGAGAATGCCAAGAGTGTGCAAAGCTGTCATAAGGCAACGGGTGGCTACTTTGAAGAATATAAATATATTCTGATTTGTTTAACACTTTTTTTGTTACTACATGATTCCATATGTGTTATTTCATCGTTTTTATGTCTTCACTATTATTCTACAATGGAAAAAATAGTAAAACGTAAAAATCCTTTAATGAGTACCGGTAGGTGTGTACAAACTTTTAACTGGTACTGTACACTGACACGAACTGTGACGACAAAGTGTGCCGCATTACACGCTGTTTTACTGAGTAAGACAGGCAGACTGTACACACATACACACACTCCTTTATCCTCTTCCCACTCAATCCATCTCTCTCTTCCTGACTGTGTAATGAGGTGATGTAATTGGTCAAGGTAAGAAGATCCCTCCCAGCGAGCAAAAATGGAGGGGTACGTAAAAGATGGACACACTCACATCCATGTTGTTGTTTTCATATTTCCTCAAAGCTTAGGCTACCATGACTCATCAAAGGACGTGTCCTTTCCACTGTAGTCTGAACTGGTCCCACCCAACGCACACATACACTTTCCAATATATAACACCAACAGAAAACACACCTGCACAGACACTCAAATTCACACACACACTTCTATCGCTCTCTCTCTCTCTAATGAGATGGATATTCACGCATAGACACTGCAAGTATTCAATGACCTTTCTGCTGACCTTTGCATTCTATGTTCACAGCAAACGTCAACTGGTAATAGCTAAAGTGACACTGGTTTGTTTTCAGATCTTTGACTACTTCAGTGGAAATCCCTCCCTGTTTATGATCAAATGGAATTCACGGCGGTAAGCGGGAAGGTAAAGGGGGAGGGGAAGGAGTGGAAAGAAGGTGGGCGGTGGCAGCTGAGGAAGAGATCAAACATTATACTTTCATAAACAAGTCTGTGGAAATCAGTGGAGGCTGCTGAGGGGAGGACGGCTTATAATAATGGCTGGAACGGAGCAAATGGAATGGAAAGGGGGTTACCTAGTCAGCTGTCCAACTGAATGTATTCAACTGAAATGTGTCTTCCGCATTTAACCCAACCCCTCTGAATCAGAGAGCTGACGGCATCAAACCATGTGTTTAAAGTATTTGAAACCATTCAACTCATCCTCCCCAATTAAGGTGTCACAAAGCTTCTGTGGTGGAAATAGAAAAAGAGAGGGAGAGACATGGAGAGACTGAGAACAGAGAGAGAGAGAGTAAAGAAAGGGGATAGTTCTGTGAGATCACTGAAAAGAAAGACGAGGTCTGCCATTTCATGACTGGCAGTTCAGACCCAATTCCTCCATTACCAACTTTTATTCCAAAATAACAGAACAAGTTGGTTCCATGAGAAAGGTTTAAAAAAGAGACGGTCCACTGGAGGGAAGGCATGGGGTGTGCAAGAGGTATAGATAGTGTGTTTAAACCACAAGAGGTTGATGGTACCTTAATTGACCATGTTGTTGCTTCCATGCTGTGCTGTCATGTGTTACTGCCTTGCTATGTTGTTGTCTTAGGTCTCTCTTTATGTAGTGTTGTGTTGTCTATCTTGTTGTGATGTGTGTTTTGTCCTATATTTTAATTTTACATTTTTAATCTCAGCCACCACCCCATAGGAGGCCTTTTGCCTTTTGGTAGGCCGTCATTGTAAATAAGAATTTGTTCTTAACTGACTTGCCTAGTTAAATAAAGGTTAAATATATACAAAAAATAAAAGCAGTTGGAGAGGACCAGCTTGTGGTAATTGTTGGAGAGGAATTGGTGAAATGGTATCAAACACATAACCATATGCCATTCCATTTGCTTCCTTCCAGCCATTATTATGAGCCGCCCTCCCCTCAGCAGCCTCCACTGGTTTACACATGCGAGGCGAAGGGGGAGGATCAGAAGAGAAGGGGGACAGGTGTGGAGTGTTTGTTAAGGTCAGGAGGGAGCTCTTGCTTGCCACACCTGTTGAGGTGCATTCTGTTACACAAAAACACACACACAGTTTTGTGCACTACAACTGTATGTATATGTTCAAATCACATCAGCATTGGGTGTGTGTCTCAATGCTGGCACATGGGAAGGGGCAGGGTGACTAGGAGTGAGAGAAAGAACACAGCCTGTTCTAAAACAAGTGAAGAGAGAGAGGTTATGGGAGAGAGAGGGAGAAAAGAGGAAAGAGAGAGAGAGGGAGAAAAGAGGAAAGAGAGGAATTTAAGTACCACAGTTATTTTTAAACCTAGAACAGGAACTCTTCTGTTGACTTCCACACTGGTAGAAGAGTAGAGCAGCACAGAGACGGAGAGGACAGAAACATACACACATGTCCCTTGTGCACCTACACACGTGTGCACGCCTCTACTGCTACACACTATCAGGTTTAGCTCCCTCCATGCATTTACATCCTTATGCAGGTACACTTTACTACACTACAGTATGTGTGCATGCACATATTCACACTCACTCTTCAACACATGTGCACATTAGCATTATACTGTACGTGTAAATATGCTTTCCTATATATCAACAGACTGTGTACACTTTCACTCTTCACACAAAACATAGACCAAGTAGTCATTCATTTCAATCAAACAAAGCCCTTTTCAAATAGCTATGCATTTGAAATCAAACAATCTCCTAATTGACAATAATTTAAGATGTATAGAGGGGAAATAAAGAGCAGACAGAGGTCTAAATTAGAGAGCTTGTGTCTGGACCGAGAGAGAAAGGCTCTGCGTCTGTATGCAGCACAGATGACAGAGCAGAAACAGTGAAAATGAAGAGACTGAGAAAAAGTGCACTTGGACTTTGGTTTCTGTTTCACTTTAATTTAAATAAGTACAAGGCTATTTACTGTACTTGCCCTGTTGGGAACAATTTCACCTAACAACAGCCATTTTACTGTGCCATGTACTATATGTGTCACCAGGCTATTATGAGTAAGGACATTGGGGTTTGGCGAGGATGAGGCATGGACAAAGCCCAGATAGCACCCTGTGAACAAAGAGTGTACACTTTCTCATTCATTATTCCTTTGTTTGGGGGTGACATAAAATCTCAGCCTCATCAATGGTTGTTCTGGGCCCACTGTCCTGTCTGTCCTGTGGAGTGAATGGGCAAGGGGGAGAAGGAATGAGAGGAAACAAGCTAGACCAGTTAGCAGTCCAAAAAAGAGGTTGCTGCTACATGTGACATGGGGCCTTATAACAGCTACGTCAATGGTTACCATTAGCCTAGCGCTTGGGTCAGCTTGGTGATGAGTGAGGTCAGGGGTGGCACGTACTGTGGACTCAAGGAACGTAACAAGGTCAAAGGGCACCGGAAACTGTGCCACCTGTGCCTGTTGATCAGTCATAATGAAGCTTACTGACTCTGCCCACCCCCCTGCCACCCAGCCTTGGTCACACCCTCTCTTTTGGCCCACTACCCCCCCACCTCACCTCTAAGATGTCACAGAAAGCACCCTTGTTCTCGAACTCACCCCCTGTCTGATGGGTTCCCTCAAAAATCCCAGATATCCCTGAAATTTCCGGTGCAATGTTTGTTTGGCGGCTAATGGGAGAGGGGCGGGTGGACTTTTTTTTAAAAGAGCCTGACTCACAAACATTTTGGGCTGCGTTTGAGGGTAAACACATAAACGGCAGGCTGTGCGAGGCGGGCAGTGAGGAGGACTGAGACGCCGGTGTTCTGGCCCTGACATGCAGCTCCCACCACAGGCTGCACACAGAGCACAGCACTGTTCAGGCCCCAACAAACACCTCAAAAACAACATGGGCCTCCTCTCTGATCAGGGGAGGGGCCCTCTGCGGGGGATATCTGGACACGGTCTATAGACGGTCAAGGCAGGGCACACCTTTACTGAAATGCTGAGGTTGGTTCACTTGTTGATGTTAATCCTGAGAAACAACAATGCCCTGGATCTTTCAAACTATACATGCTAAATTTAATGCAATTGAAATGTGACAGGACAACATATCCTTAGAAACTATTCATGTGATTATTTGTAAAGGACATACAGTATAATAGGCAAGAGCAATACATTATACCTGGATAAGACTTGTTAAGGATGTGTAGGTGTAATGAGCTATAGGCAAATACATTATATAACCTTACATCAGTCAGTCAGAATATGCCAAAGTAACAAGACAGAAAACCGCATACAGCATAAACACAAATGGGCCTCTTGAGTTGAGACCCCTTTCCTTTGCTGGACAATATCACTTCCTCCTGAAGGGCAGAGGGTGGAGGAGGGGTACAGGCAAGGGGTGGAAGGGGGCGTGTGGGGAGGTGCATGGCGAGGGTGGCGGAGAGTTTTCGGGAAGCAGCAGGGGTACATGCAGGAGAGAGCCAGACTGACAGATAGGCGGGAGGAAGTGGGGGCGTCTGTCTCTCCTGTGGTTGGCTGCTGGATGTGAATACCCCTCTCTGTGTCCAGCCATCCTCTCTCTGAACCCACTCTGCTGCGGTTTACTTCTGTTGGGGGAAATGGCCTCCTCCTCTCTATCTCCAATCCCCAGACTTTGTAACCACTGGCACAGTCCACCATCTCCCTCTGTCTCTGGGGTGAAGGACGGGACATTTCTGTCATTGGCTTGGTCCTCTCCTTTACAGTCCAGCCTCCTCCTTCTCCTCTTCTGCTTCTCTTTCACTCCTCCCTCTCCAGTCCCAAGATCATCTCGCATTTTAAGAGGAGACACTGCTCTGCCCCATCTTGCCCTGCCTTTGATATGGGTCCTTAGGGGTGGGGAAAGCTGAGAAAAAGGCTGTTCGCCCTGCTGTCTGCTTTCAGCACTGACTATGAATGAGAGTGTATCTGTGAGAGGTCCTGTTGGTGGTTCTAATACAGTGAGCCCATGTGCACTCATGAGTCTCTTGGGCTGTGTTTGTGTCTCTGAGTCTGTGTATATGTGAACGTCCTTCTCTGACACTACGTCATTGTGAGTCAGTTGATGTGTGTTGATGTGGGTGCCTGACAGTAAATCTTGGAGGGTGTGTGTTCCTGAAACCTTGCCGGCGTGTGTATTCGCAGGCAGCACCGCTCTTGATCTGCGGAATATGGAGCGGAGACGTCGGTGGGGTGGTAGGCTGGCCGACAGCCCCGACGGCCCGATGCTCCGGAACAAGGGTGGGGGGCAGAGGGTGATAGAGGGTCTCATCTCTTCACCCGTCCTCTGGAGGATTACATCTGCTCCTCTCTCCTCCTCCCCCTCTTGAAGGTGCCTGCAGAAGTCATCAGATCTGTCTACAGGTTCAAACTGCCAGTGTCGGGAAGGCTGGGACATTTTCTCTTATTACAGGTGGTGGTAGATGGGAGTCTGTGTTTAATAGTATTGGATGGGGTAAAACATTTCACTTGGTAAAATGACCACCTCTGGTTGATATGCTCAGGAAAGACCTCGTTAGACTTTTCCTAAATGTACTTAGTTTGAAGTCACTTCACGGTGAAGTCACTTCACCAATGTCCGGATAGGTCATAAACATCTCGTTCAACAAGGCACCCTATAAGTAGACAGTGGATACAAATTTACAGAATTAACACAGAGCACAGGAGGTTGGTGGCACCTTAATTGGGGAGGACGGGCTCGTGGTAATGGTTGGAGGGGAATTAGTGGAATGGTTTGAAATACATCAAACACATGGTTTCCATTTGCTCCGTTCCAGCCATTATTATGAGCCGTCCTCCCCTCAGTAGCCTCCAGTGACACAGAGTTAAGTCATCAAATCTATGGTACTGCACGACATTCAGAGAAAATCTGCATCCATGAAATCCATGAAATCACTGAGACATAATACAGCAGTGGTGAAACAGAGGAGGCTGGTGGGAGCAGCTATAGGAGGACAGGCTCGTTGTAATGGCTGGAATGGAATACATGGGACGGTATCAAACACATCAAACATATGGAAACCACAGGTATGACTCCGTTCTATTAATTCCATTCCAGCCATTACAATGAGCCTGTCCTCCGATAGCTCCTCCCACCAGCCTCCACTGCTGTGAAAAGACAGAATAATAAACACAGAGGGGAAAGGACAGTCAAAGAGAAAACATTGAGTGCAGTGCAATGATTATGTGTACAAAAGCTAATTCATGGTAAGAAGTACTACAGGTCTACAAAGAATATGTGAAAGCCACTCACAGGGTCAGGAATATTCTCTCTGCATTCTCAGTTCTCAACTTCAGGAATGAGCTGTCTGATTGAATATCCATTCATTGTTAATGCAGCAGTCTGGTCCTCCTGTCCCTCTGTCCACATCATCAGCAGCAGCAGCAGCAGCAATGCCTTGCCCCCATTTCTGAATCCATTGTCGGTCTGTCTGCTGTCTACTTTACTCTCTCCACATCTCGTCTCAGTCTCTGCACCTCACACACCCACATCTCTCTACCTTTCATCCCGTGGCCATCTGACATGAAAGGTGGTCGAGACAGCCTCACTTCTCACTTTCATTTTAGTCTCCCCATCAATTATGAATGAATAGCTCTCTGAAGAGAAAGGGCCAGCATTGTACCCATATTGACAATTTCGCTTAGGTGAATTTATAGGTGCCTGAGCTCAATGCAGTGAACTTTGTAGGCAGATAGCTTATAGCGGTTTAGAGCGTTGGGGCAGTAACCGAAATGTCGCTGGTTTGAATCCCTGATCCGTGAAGGTGAAAAAAAGGTGAAAAAAATATACCGTTCTGTCCTTGAGAAAGGCAGTTAACCCCAAAGAACTGCTCCCCGGGCACCGATGACGTAGACGTCTATTAAAGCAGCCGCAAGTACCTCTGTGATTCCGTGTGGTGGGGTCTCCACGATTTGCATATCCACCTCACCTCTATCTCCAGGTCTTCCCATTGTTTTGCCAGAGAACCTTTCATAGCCCTTCAAGTGCACTGGTGCCACTGTAGTTCTGCATTTTTACTCGTGGCGGCGCTACTCGCTCAAACATGAGATTTACAAATAACCTGTGCGTTCTCTTTAATCTGAACTGTAAACGGAAGTACTTCATACAGGACGATAGTGTACAGAACGGTAAGTGTTTTGTGTTATTTGTCTGTGTCACTACAATGATATTCTGGGTGACATTGGCACGTAATGGCAGTAGTTTTGCTCCGGGTTTTGGATGTGGGCGTTTTATAATGGGAGGACACAGGCGCGTGGAAAGAGAGAAGGAAGAGAGGCAAAGTCACACGGAGGTTATTCGAAGAAAAAGCTAAACCCAGTTCGTAAATACTCGCACAATGGGTGCGAAACACGACGCCGTTCTATTGGATGGTCAAGCCACAACAATAACTAACTATCTAAACTCTTTGTGGTGGTTTATTGCCTCCCCCCCCCCCATCAGCAGTTGTCAGTTTGTCTGTCAGTTTGAATCTTGTTCCCAGCTATTTATGTTGTGCATAGCCGCTAAGCCAGCCATCTCTCACACACCTACATGTTACCACTGTATGGTGGTAAACATGAATGTCTTCTATAGGTGGCCTCCCCCTGATGTCACTGTCCAACCATAGTAGCTCAGCCTGAGTAGTGGCCCTGTTTTCTATTATGGTGACATGAAATTACATTTATTGATCATTCTTCTGTTCTCTTCCCCCTATATGTCTTATGTCAGATGGCTCACCGGCTGCTAGTCCGTAGAATTTGGACCCTCTCAGTAAAAGACCTTCGCTGTCTCCCGGCCTCCACCTCCTCCTTCTCTACCTCTCTGCGTTCATCCACTACCCCTCTATCCCTCCTTTCCCCCAAACGCACTCTGCCCCGCTCCCTGCCCCACACTTCCCGCAGAGAGGTCTCCTTCAATGTGCAGGACCATGAGGACTTCACAGAGAGAGTCATCAACAGTGAGCTGCCTGTGCTTATTGACTTCCATGCCCAGTGAGTAGCTAATAGATTAATGAATGAATATGCTTCATGGACCCCCAGGGGGGATATTAGGCTCCACAGCATTTACAAACTACCCTCTAATGAGAAAGCAAAGCCCCTAAGAGAGAATACATGGATAATCATCTGTCTGCCTGTTGGAATTAGACAACTGAGATGACAGCAGGAAACACTTTTTATAGAAGGTATCAAATTATGGTTTACAACAAGGCTTGTAAACCTGACCATAGCTTTTTCAACAATGCACCCAACAGGTGAATGTATTTATCAATTATATTGAGTTGGCATAACATGCTCAACAGCTTTCCTATTGTAAGACTAAAGCATAACAGTGAAAGTTGTGACTGAGTACATATCATGTGTGATAACAACACCTTACCCATACTGTATGTGTCTGGCTGCATGGCTTGACATCTGATGGTGTTTCCATTGGAGGGAGATCATTTGAGGTTACACAACCAGAGGCAATGTCAGGACAGCCACATTGGGTTCATGCTCTTCTACAACGTGTCAAACTCATTCCATGTAGGGCAAAGTGCCTGTGGGTTTTCGCTCCTCCCTTGGGCTTGATGAATGAAGGTCACTGTTTAGTAAGGAACTCCCCACACCTGGTTGTCTAGGTCTTAATTGAAAGGAAAAACCAAACCCCAGCAGACACTAGGCCCTCCATGGAATGAGTTTGACACCCCTGCTCTAGAAAATTACATTCACAGCCTGAATGAATATACATGCATGAATACACACAGTGGGTTGCGAAAGTATTGGATAAAAGCGTCTGCTAAATGGCATATATATTCAACCCTTGGCATTTTTCCTATTTTGTTGCCTTACAACCCCCCCCCCCCATTTAAAAAAAATGTATAATTTGATTTACACATGCCTATGATAAAAGCGTCTGCTAAATGGCATATATTATATTATTATTATATATTACTTTGAAGATTCAAAATATTTTTTGTGAAACAAGCAAGCATTAGGACAAAAAAACGGAACTTGAGCGTGCATAACTATTCACCCCCCCAAAGTCAATACTTTGTAGAGCCACCTTTTTGTGGCAATTCCAGCTGCAAGTCTCTTGGGGTATGTTCCTATAAGCTTGGCACATCTAGCCACTGGGATTTTTGCCCATTCTTCAAGGCAAAACTGCTCTGGCTCCTTCAATTTGGATGGGTTCCTCTGGTGTACAGCTATCTTTAAGTCATACCACAGATTCTCAATTGTATTGAGGTCTGGGCTTTGACTAGGCCATTCCAAGACATTTAAATGTTTCCCCTTAAACCACTCAAGGGATGCTTTAACAGTATGCTTAAGGTCATTGTCCTGCTGGAAGGTGAACCTCCTTCCCAGTCTCAAATCTCTGGAAGAATGTCCCTATATTTAGCGGCATCCATCATTCCTTCAATTCTGACCAGTTTCCCAGTCCCTGCCGATGGGGAAAAACATCCCTACAGCATGGTGCTGCCACCACGCTTCACTGTGGGGATTGTATTCTCGGGGTGATGAGGTGTTGGGTTTGCGCTAGACATAGCGTTTTCCTTGATGGTCAAAAAGCTCCATTTTAGTCTCATCTAACCAGAGTACCTTCTTCCATATGTTTGGAGAGTCTCCCACATGCCCTTTGGCAAACACCAAACGTGTTTGCTTATTTTGTGTTCTTTAAGCAATGGCTGTTTTCTGGCCACTCTTCTGTAAAGCCCAGCTCTGTGGAGTGTATGGCTTAAAGTGGTCCTATGGACAGATACTCCTCCTTCAGGGTTATCTTTAGTCTCTTTGTTGCCTCTCTGATTAATGCCCTCCTTGCCTGGTCAAATCAAAATCAAATTTTATTTGTCACATCCACATGGTTAGCAGATCTGTAGCGAAATGCTTGTGCTTCTTGTTCCGACAATGCAGTAATATCTAACGAGTAATCTCACAATAATTTCACAATTACCTTATACACACAAGTGTGAAGGAATGAATAAGAATATGTACATACATAATGGTCCGTGAGTTTGTGGGTGGCCCTCTCTTGGCAGGTTTGTTGTGGTGCCATATTCTATCCATTTACAAAAAATTATGTCTTTAATGGTGCTCTGTCAGATGTTCAAAGTTTCTGATTTTTTTTTATAACCCAACACTGATTTGTACTTCCACAACTTTGTCCCTGACCTGTTTGGAGAGCTCCTTGTTCTTCATTGTGCCCCCTGCTTAGTGGTGGTGCAGATTCTGGGGCCTTTCAGAACAGGTGAGATCATGTGACACTTAGATTGCACACAGGTGGACTTTTTTTAACTAATTATGTGACTTCTGAAGGTAATTAAATTACAGTATGTAATGCAAAAAAATAGGAAAAATGCCAAGGGGGTTGAATACTTTTGCAAGGCACTGTATGTATATACAGTAAACATGATACACGTGACCTTGATTTGCATGGTGGTCAGTGTTGCCCTGGTTTATGTTTTTGCCAACTTGTTGACATTGTCTTGCTCGGCAACAATTTATTGTTATTGTCAGGTTCTATTCTGTACTCATATATACACCGCTCAAAAAAATAAAGGGAACACTAAAATAACACATCCTAGATCTGAATGAATGAAATATTCTTATTTAAATACTTTTTTCTTTACCTAGTTGAATGTGCTGACAACAAAATCACACAAATTATCAATGGAAATCAAATTTATCAACCCATGGAGGTCTGGATTTGGAGTCACACTCAAAATTAAAGTGGAAAACCACACTACAGGCTGATCCAACTTTGATGTAATATCTTTAAAACAAGTTCAAATGAGGCTCAGTAGTGTGTGTGTGTGTGTGTGTGTGGCCTCCACGTGCCTGTATGACCTCCCTACAACGCCTGGGCATGCTCCTGATGAGATGGCGGATGGTCTACTGAGGCATCTGCTCCCAGACCTGGACTAAAGCATCCGCCAACTCCTGGACAGTCTGTGGTGCAACGCCACGTTGGAGCGAGACATGATGTCCCAGATGTGCTCAATTGGATTCAGGTTTGGGGAATGGGTGGGCCAGTCCATAGCATCAATTCCTTCCTCTTGCAGGAACTGCTGACACACTCCAGCCACATGAGGTCTAGCATTGTCTTGCATTAGGAGGAACCCAGGGCCAACTGCACCAGCATATGGTCTCACAAGGGGTCTGAGGATCTCATCTCGGTACCTAATGGCAGTCAGGCTACCTCTGGCGAGCACATGGAGGGCTGTGCGGCCCCCCCAAAGAAATGCCACCCCACACCATGACTGACACACCGCCAAACCGGTCATGCTGGAGGATGTTGCAGGCAGCAGAACGTTCTCCACGGCATCTCCAGACTGTCACGTCTGTCACATGCTCAGTGTGAACCTGCTTTTATCTGTGAAGAGCACAGGGCGCCAGTGGTGAATTTGCCAATCTTGGTGTTCTCTGGCAAATGCCAAACGTCCTGCACAGTGTTGGGCTGTAAGCACAACCCCCACCTGTGGACATCGGGCCCTCATACCACCCTCATGGAGTCTGTTTCTGACCGTTTGAGCAGACACATTCACATTTTTGGCCTGCTGGAGGTCATTTTGCAGGGCTCTGGCAGTGCTCCTCCTGCTCCTCCTTGCACAAAGGCAGAGGTAGCGGTCCTGCTGCTGGGTTGTTGCCCTCCTACGGCCTCCTCCACGTCTCCTGATGTACTGGCCTGTCTCCTGGTAGCGCCTCCATGCTCTGGACACTACGCTGACAGACACAGCAAACAGCTCGCATTGATGTGCCATCCTGGATGAGCTGCACTACCTGAGCCACTTGTGTGGTTTGTAGACTCCGTCTCATGCAACCACAAGAGTGAAAGCACCGCCAGCATTCAAAAGTGACCAAAACATCAGCCAGGAAGCATAGGAACTGAGAAGTGGTCTGGTCCCCACCTGCAGAACCACTCCTTTATTGGGGGTGTCTTGCTTATTGCCTATAATTTCCACCTGTTGTCTATTCCATTTGCACAACAGCATGTGAAATGTATTGTCAATCAGTGTTGCTTCCTAAGTGGACAGTTTGATTTCACAGAAGTGTGATTGACTTGGAGTTATATTGTGCTTAAGTGTTCCCTTTTATTCTTTTGAGCTGTGTATATGTGTTGTATATTTTGTGGAGACTTTTGATTGAAATTTCACAAATACATTCAGTATTATTAGTTCTAACCAGAAATCCCATGTTTGTTCTATGAAGGTGGTGTGGTCCCTGCAAGATACTGGGGCCAAGATTAGAGAAAGCTGTCGCCAAACAGAAAGGCAAAGTTGCCATGGCAAAGGTCGACATAGACGATCACACAGACTTGGCCATTGAATATGGGGTAAGTGGAAGCTGTTGACATTATTGATTGATATTGTAAATGTTAGTTAGAAAATGTGACCTTCTTCCCTCCCTTTTTTGAAGTAATTCCTGATCTAAAATGGCGGGATTTGTGAAAGCAGGAATTCCACTAAATAGCTTACAGCAACCCAGTCAGATCAGATCAGGGATTACTAGAAGGAAGGAAGGAAGGAAGGAAGGAAGGAAGGAAGGAAGGAAGGAAGGAAGGAAGGAAGGAAGGAAGGAAGGAAGGAAGGAAGGATGGATGGATGAATTTTGTTCTGGAACAATGCCTTTGACTGATGTCATTGTGGTTACTGACCTCTACTTCTCTCTACAGGTATCGGCGGTCCCCACGGTAATCGCCATGCGAGGAGGTGATGTCATCGACCAGTTTGTGGGAATCAAAGACGATGAGGCGCTAGACTCGTTTGTCAGCAAGCTTGTTGGACAATGAACATGTCAATCACATCCCTGTGATCAAACCCCTTATGACCCCATTGTTGTCTGAGCCTGGCCTGGTCCTCAGTGCTTCATGGCCATGTTGAACCTGTTTAAAACAACTAACAACCCACCCATCACTTGACCACAACCCCACTTGACCACAACCCCACCTGAAAAACAGGCACACACTCACACCCATCCCTAACCTCTCTGCTTTGTATTATTCTGTCTGTCTATTGTCTAGTGATGGGTGTGTGCTTGTGTGAACTTCAATTCCCCTCTTTATTCATATAATGCTCCCATCTTGCAGCTGTTTCCACCCTCCATCAACCTGTAATGTAATGGCCCCAACCTGTAATATAATGGCCCCACCCTGTGGGAACTGGTAGAGCAGCCTGAGCCAGTGTGTACCAGTTTACTACAATAATTGTTTATGGTGGGCAACTGCACTGCTGTACTTTACTGCATTGTACGGGTACAAGTCGTTTAGTATTAAGTGGGGAGGGACGTTAACAGGAAATGTGATATTGGTGAATGAGCTGTGATGACGCTCTCCTTGCAGTTCCTGCTTAGTCCACTCGAGTGTGGCCTTCCCCAAGCATTGTTGGCTGCGCCATCATTTTACACCATTATGCCTAATGTGAGTTGGATGGATGTATCTGTGTACGAGTTTCTCAGTCTGTCTCTTGGTTTTGACTGAGAAATTTGAGATAATCGGGAAACACAAATATGGTTATATGGGTTCGATTGAGATTTTATTTCAAACTATGTAATATGACCAAGAGAATAAATAAAATATATTAAAGGTGTTCTATATTTGGAGTGTGAATTGGTTTGTGGTCTACTATTACATGCGGTAAAGGACTAAGAATCATGAGGAAGTGGTTTCATAGTAATATTGGAGGACTTTAGACCTATATATGACTTCTTTAGCTGTAAAATAATATTCTTTATAATTTTATTTTCAGGGGTATGCCAACTATGAAGTTTACATCTAATCAGTTGTGGTAATATTTCAGCCATGTGATTCCCTGGTTAACTATGTGGGCAGTCTAGTTGGGGAGTGGTGATGGAATGTTGACTAAGGATGATGGTGTGATGTTTGTTTGTATGGGAGGCAGGGATGTTTTCTGTCACGCAGATTAATTTACATATGTATTTCTAGTAGAATGGGTGTGATGTTCTCACCATTACTGACAAACTTCTGTATGGCCCTAATGAGCTAGAAATAGTCTTCTGTCTATAGCTACCTTGCCACATTCTTTTCCTTCTCATTTAAATATTTATTTTTATTTAACGAGGCAAGTCAATTAAGAACAAATTCTTATTTACAATGACGGCCTTTCCATTTCATGTCTCTCTCCATCCTGTATTTTCAGTTTTATCCTTTACTTCAGTTTCTATTTAATCAGTCTGTCTCTGTTTTGCTCTGTTTCTCTCTATCTTTACTTGTTTCACCCCCCTCTCATCAGTGTGATGGTGTGGCAGGCTGAAGCATGCCCCACACCAGCCTCCACTTAACTCCTCTAAATTACCCCTCTCTACCCCACCCCCAACACCACCAAGCTGTCTAGGTAGGCACCTGGCTCTGACTCCCCCTCTCCAGTTGTCATTCCGTCGCACATGACAACACACATGGTCATTCCCACACTGCAGTAAATTAGTTAATAGACTAATAACAAAGAGTTCCAAAGAGAGTTCTAATGAAAATCTATTACAGTAAGGTACTTAATTGTTACCCTGAAATTATTTGCTATTGATATAAAAAGGCTGCATTGGGCCTTTAACTACTCTTTGTCTGACTTGTGCTGTGTTTGTAACAAAGTGGGAAATGAGAATTTACCACATATGTCTGGGAAAAATCCACTTTTAAGCCCCTTCAACTGGTAATCACTAGTGGGAAACGTGTCTATCATCTTGAGCTCCCACTTTTCCCACATGCTAACCTCTGACATCAACTACTAAAGAAATGACCTCGTTAACAGCATTTTCAGCAGATAAATGCAATAACAAAACATTGTTTATAAAAAGCAATCTATTAATAAGGTTTTTGAACACTATAATTTCTTTACAAGCATTATAGCTGTAGTTTTTGGTTTATGCAACTTGTTGGTCATTGGCCAATCAGCGTTTCTCAACTAGTTCAAAGCACATGAATGCATCCACCTTGTATTTACGACTTCACAACTGGTAAATTCCCACCTCCCACTTGTTTATGAACGTGACATTAGTCATAGGAATGAGGTGAAGAGATGACGGAATGCTGGAAAGGTTCATGAGTAGTGTAACCCTACACCTCTTCCGCCAAAAACAATAGACCACACCTCCATCCTCGCTCCCGCTGTCTCTCTCTCTCTCTTAACCACTCTGTTACCATATAAGGCAAAAAAGACTGGAGAAGCCAGTGACTGCTGAACAAACGGGCTGAGAAGGGAGAGTTGCAGAATTCCTCTGCCATCTCTCTCTGCTTTTCTCATACTCTAAAACTTGTAATGTTTGTTGTGGGATCATTTGACTGGCCCTGCCTGTGCCACATAGTCAAAATGCCTTTGGAATGTGTGTGATGCTGTAACAACGGCCATACCTGGCACAGCCCAAGAGTATTCTGTGTTTATAGTAAATACTTAGCTCTATTTATATTTTAAGCACATATCACCCTCCAGCTTGTTGAATGTCCATTCTGTTCCAGACAAATGTAAATTTACTATACACAAAGCAGACACCGTTTCTCTTTATCGACCCCACCTTTTCCTCACCATGTACATTTATTTTATATTTAACCTTTATTTAACTAGGCAAGTCAGTTAAGAACCAATTCTTATTTACAATGAGGGCCTATGAACAGTGGGTTAACTGCCTTATTCAGGGGCAGAACTACAGATTTTTACCTTGTCTGCTGGGGATTCGATTTAGCAACTTCTCGGTTACTGACCCAACGCTCTAACCACTAGGCTACCTGCTGCCTCAATGAGCAATGTATACTTTTTATACATACTGTATACATGATCTGAACTTATATTTTGGCTATGAGAGTTGATTACTGCTGAGTGGGAAAGAGAATATGAAAGACAAGGAGCCCCCCCCCTTCTCTCTACATTCCAGAATTTTGTGAGTCAACATGGGTCTGTCTTATCACCCTTTCCTGTGCACTGATTACTGGGGAAGGGAAGACGCAAGGGATGCTGAAAAGGACAAAAGAAGGAATAAATTGCCATGTGTTCAACTACTATAATTTCATGAGAGCATATTTGGCATACTGGAGCTGTTTTTAATTACTTTGCGGTTGTGTTTGGACATTGCCCCTCAGGGATGCTCTATGCCATTTAAGGACACACAAAAATACTATCACACAGCCATACTCTGTCATGTCAAGACAAGCTGGCTAAATTTAAGTGAGCTGCGTAAATAGTCTTGACAGGGGGTTTGACATTATTGGTGAATGGTGTAAAACAACAGTAAGGTGCTGGATGCTGACAATCAAAACAATGTGTTTCTACAGATAGCCGGTAGGCTCATATTCAAATGTGTTGTATGCTTAATATGTGTCACACCATGTTTAGATATGGTTTTTATCTGGAATGAACAGGATACAGCACTCCAATCACTTATAAATCTGACACACATGCAGGCTGGCCCACACACATTACTCTCACATATGAATACACACACATCAATTCACAGAAGCTATTGGTGTGTAAAAGAGCTCAATGAACTCATACCAGCCTGTTCACATTGTGCGAGTCAATGGGTTCCTTTCTTTCAGAGCAGATGATGTGACTTTACACACCCAAAATTACAGACACACCCAGTTGCTATTACAACTGCAGGTGAAAGAGAGAGAGGCTGTCACAGCAAGGGAGAAGGGACAGTGAGGTCAGGAGTGTGTCTCCATATTTGGTTATCTACTCTTAGTTATAGGCTGCTTGTCTTCTGTTTTAATCCCTCGTTGCTGCCGTCTGGGCCCAAATCATTTTGTTGTGTCCTGTCACTCCTGTTGTGACTATGATTGTGCAGAGTATGATGTAGAACTAAGATTAGGTCTGGATGGGCGGCTGCACATATCTTTTCCAAATCCCTTCCTTTCTGCTCCCTCAGCATCTGGTAATGCTCAGAGGAGACCCTTGACCCCCGGGCAAAATTCCTTGTATTTCCCAACTGAGCGATGTATTGATTTTTCCAACTACATGGCATGTTTGTCAGGGTCGTCGTGTGCTATATGTGATGCACAGTTGCAAAATATGCAGGAACAAACACAGACACATTCCACACAGAACAGTATAACGTTGAACAAGTCGAACATTAACCATGTTTTTCTGCTTTTAAAAAATGTCATTAGGGGGTCGATTAGCTTTAATATTGCAGATAGATTTTGGCTTCTATCAATGTAATTGTCTGCATCATTTCCAATCCACTATATAAACTCAGCAAAAAAATGTTTTTTTTTCAGCAAACGTAACGTGTAAATATTTGAATAAACATAACAAGATTCAGCAACTGAGACATAAAATGAACAAGTTCCACAGACGTGACTAACAGAAATGGAATAATGTGTCCCTGAACAAAGGGGGGGTCAAACTCATAAGTAACAGTCAGTATCTGGTGTGGCCACCAGCTGCATTAAGGTACTGCAGTGCATCTCTTCCTCATGGACTGCACCAGATTTGCCAGTTCTTACTGTGAAATGTTACCCCACTCTTCCACCAAGGCACCCGCAAGTTGGCCCTGGTCAGGCAAAACCGCGACTCATCAGTGAAGAGCACTTTTTGCCAGTCCTGTCTGGTCCAGCGACGGTGGGTTTGTGCCCATAGGCGATGTTGTTGTCGGTGATGTCTGGTGAGGACCTGCCTTACAACAGGCCTACAAGTCCTCAGTCCAGCCTCCCTCAGCCTATTGCAGACAGTCTGAGCACTGATGGAGGAATTGTGCATTCCAGGTGTAACACGGGCAGTTGTTCATGCCATTGTGTACCTGTCCCGCAGGTGTGATGTTCGGATGTACCGATCCTGTGCAGGTGTTGTTACACGTGGTCTGCCACAGTGAGGACGATCAGCTGTCCATCCTGTCTCCCTGTCGCGCTTTCTTTGGCATCTCACAGTACAGACATTGCAATTTATTGCCCTGGCCATATCTGCAGTCCTCACGCCTCCTTGCAGCATGCCTATGGCACGTTCACGCAGATGAGCAGGGAGGGGCCCTGGGCATCTTTCTTTTGGTGTTTTTCAGAGTCAGTAGAAAGGCCTCTTTAAGTGTCCTAAGTTTTCATAACTGTGACCTTAAATGCCTAATGTCTGTAAACTGCTAGTGTCTTAACGACTGTTCCACAGGTGCATATTCATTGTTTATGGTTCATTGAACAAACATGGGAAACAGTGTTTACAACCCTTTACAATGAAGATCTGTGAAGTTATTTGGATTTTTACGAATTATCTTTGAAAGACAGGGTCCTGAAAAAGGGACGTTTCTTTTCTTGCTGAGTTTGTTATTTTAAATATATATATTTTCAAATATATTTTCCTTCTTTATTATTTTCCCCTGAACACAGACATATTCCACACCTGCTGACACATTGAACAGTATAATATTGAACATTGAACATATTTCTCTGCTTGTTATCAACAGACATTCTACCTTTATTGGCTCATCCTTTTAGTTAGTTCTAGGCTATATCTAGGTTCCTGAGTTTTTGCTGATCATATTGTGTGGTCTGGAAAAACTCCTTTCTCTAATAATCGTTATGTCATCCTATGGTTATAATAAAGCTGTTTACCCAGACTGCTTCTGTTAAGTGCATAGGTTGTGTATGTCAATATGTTGATGTCACCTGTGTCGAGGATGTTTTTGCCAATGTTGGTTGTGTTAACCCTTGTTTATCCAATGAGGTCACAACATCATCAGTTTCACATTCAGGTCATTTGGAACGCGTACAGAGCCGGCGTCACCCCTAGGAGAGAGTGAAGATGAGAACGAGTGAGGTCAGGGGTGCAAATTATTAAATTACCTTATTCTTCCTCTTTCATCTTTATTCTATCCCTTTTCTCCTTGTTCCACCATACTCATTTTCACCTGGGCATTTCTTCAATGTATTTCCTTTGCCACGTTTCCTTTTTCCTTTGCAAAGGGTATTGTCTCCCTGCTGTTAGTGGCCTGTACACTGGTCCAATGCCTTTGTTCCGGCAGACTGTCTCACCTTCTCCAGATCTCAGGGGAACACAATGGAATGACTAGGTAGACGTGGTACTGAACCACTCTCTATGTACTTACGCTCTCTACCCTCTTAGCATCCATCAGCTCATATCATCCCGTCTTTCTTTTTCATCCTTTCATAGTCTCATTCTTCACTTCTGCTTCTCTACCCCTAATTCCAGCCCTTCCCCCATCACTTAACCATGAAGTTGAAATTGTTGTCTTATGTTTTCCAGTATTGTTATTTTAAGGTTCCTTTCCAGGCAAACTTGTCCAGAGATCTGGATATGCCTAGGCTGTGCAGCCTTGGTACACCCACACACACACATACATACACACAGCAGTGCTCTACTTGGGAGTGAATCTGGTTCTCTCCACTTTTTCAGCCTGCTGTCCATAGTACATCTCTTGGCTTCCAGTGGGGGCAAACTTGCCCTTCTCACTATCAGCCATAGTTTTAGCAATCTCAGCTACTGTATCTAGACTACTCTCAGTAAGCAAAATTACAATGAAATAAGTATTTCCCAGATGTTGACATCACATGCATTTCAGGTGCTGAATGGAAGGTTAGAAGACGTATATTCCAGATGTCAAAAATAAACATTTTTCCAGATGTTGAAATCAGGTGCATCTTAGGTGTTGAAAAAGTAAAAAACGTGACATTTCCAGTACATGTTTTCCAAAATGTGAAAATATGTAATTTACAGACATTGAAGATACTTATTTTCGATCATTGATTCCATGGCCAGATTTCAACTGCTATAGATTCTCAATTAAGTAAGCAATAAAACACATTCATTTTTCACACCTGTATATGGGAAAGAGGAGCAAAGTGAAGATTGCAACAAAATATTTGTTTTATTGCTCCCATCTATCACATGCACTTATGTTAGTGTTTTCAAAAGCTTTAAAACTGACACCATGACATGCTGACTACACCGCTAACGTCACGTGCGCGAGTGTTGCAAAATAAATGTACACATATATGTTATTCAATCATTGCACCCACACTGCTCACGGAGCGTCTGTGTATCCAGGTGCAAAAATAGAAATTGGTTCTATTTGTGTCACTCAATGCCTGCAAGTCCGGCCTCTCCCATCTCCACATTGGTTTTTGGGAGCATATACCCATGTGGGTGATTGAAAGCTTAACTGAGGTCTGCAGTCCAGTCAGTTGTAGTAATGCACTGGAAATGTGTTTGCCAACTGTCATATAAAGTCCAAAGAAGAAAAAATAAGCCTGAAGGAAGGAGGAGAGATGATGAGAAACTAATTTGGTTTACCGTTTTATCTGTTGATTAATTGTCAGAGTAGTGGATCTTGGGCATTTCAGGTAAAATAACAAGCCAATGTTTATATCCCAGGACAAATTAGCTAACAACAGCAAGCTGGCTAGCTAAACTGCCATAAATGTGTAGCAAAATGCTTACGCTTCTAGATTCGTCAGTGCAGCATTATCTAACAGGTAATCTCTAACAATTCCACAAAAAAATCTACTGCTTTTTGACCTGTCCCCAAATTAATATAATTGGTTCAGAGTTTATTTTGATATTTCAACCAGGAAATCCTGATCGCTTCAGGGTGTAAGTGAACAAAATCCACATACAAGCAGTTTATTCTATACTGGCATACAGAGTAAACCAACAGACCAATTTAACAACAATAATATTCTATGTAATGGTTACAGATTAGTTTTATTGCCATGACTGTGATATGTAATTGTTTATCTACCTTAGTTGAATGCACTGACTTTAAGTTACTATGGATAACAACGTCTACTGAATGACTAAAATGTAAATGTAACAACACGTGTGCAAAGCATGCTGGATATTAATCTAATGAACTCCGCCCACAAACAAGTACAAATGTGGTCTTGTGGACCAGATTCAAATCTGAACGACGATCACAGACGTCTAGGTTATGTTTCACAGGTTTGAACATCACAGTACTGTATGACAGTTTAGTACAGTAGAACACAGAAGAATACAGTACAGTGCGATACAGTACCGTATGGTACAGGAGAGTAGAGTTTTATTCAGTAGAGTACAGTACAGTAGAGTTGAATTCATTAGAGTAGAGTACAGTATAGTTTAATTCAGTAGAGCACAGTACAGTAGAGTTTAATTTAGTACAGTAGCATAAACTACAGTACAGTATAGTTTAATTCAGTAGAGTACAGTACTATACAATAGAGTTTAATTCAGTAGAGTACAGTGCAGTAGAGTACAGTATAGTTTAATTCAGTAGAGTACAGTACAGTTTCGTTCAGTAGAGTAGAGTACATTAGAGTAAAGAAGTGTAAAATACAGTGCACTATACTTTACTTGTCTTTACTGTATTGTGTACTGTAATATACCTTACACTGCTGTGATCTACTGTGATGTAATGTGCTGATAAAACATGTGAAACATAGATGCTGATGATTGGTTCAGATTCGATCTGATATGGGACGGACCAAATCTGGACCAATTATAGACATCTATGTTTGGGCTATATCAAGGCTGGACCGGACAAAATCTGAACATCTATGTTTGGCCCAAATCATGGCTTGTTCGGACGAGACCAAATCTTAACCAATTATACACTTCTATGTTTGGCCCAAGTATAGGCCGGTCCGGACATCTGTGGACGTTGAAATCAAGGACCATGAACCAAATATACACTGAGTGTATATGACACAGACTGATCAGGTCAAAGCTATGATCCCTTATTGATGTCACTTGTTAAATCCACTTCAATCAGTGTAGATGAAGGGGAGGAGACAGGTTTAAGAATACATTTAAAGCCTGGAGACAATTGAGACATGGATTGTGTATGTGTGCCATTCAGAGGGTGAATGGGTAAGACAAACTATTTAAGTGCCTTTGAACGGTGTATGGTAGTAGGTGCTAGGTGCAACGGTTTGACACAACTGTGGGAAGCATTGGAGTCAACATGGGCCAGCATCCCTGTGGAACCATTTTGACATCTTGTAGAGTCCATGCCCTGAAGAATTGAGGCTGTTCTGAGGGCAAAAGGGGGGTGCAACTAAATATTAGGAAGGTGTTCCTAATGTTTTATACACTCAGTGTAGACGTCTATGATTGGTTCAGATAGACTTGATACATAGGGAAGTGTCTATTGTCAAAAATCAACGTCCGTAGACGTTGAAATCAAGGCCATTCTGGACCGCACCAAAAAAAGACCTAAAAAAGACCGTCGGTCCGGACAGGACCGAAAAAGATGTCCAGAAGACGGCCCCTGACGGTAAAAGCTGAGTGGGCTTTTGCACCTCAAAAGGAAAGCACCTGTGTTTGTTGAATCTACCTTCCTTCTTTCAGTTGTTATTGTTTTTGTCCATTTTTATATTTCCTGGAATATTCTTGATCATTCAGCAAGACACTGTTGACAACTTTCTATGTTATCAGCATTGTACATTGTTTTTTGTTTGACAATAGACACTTCCCTGTGGACCAGGTCTACCTGTCAATAATCTGAAACATATCAATTCACACAATCACACAATAAGTGCTTTGCACAGGTCAAGTTTCTTTCACGTGGAATGCTATTCACCAATTTAATGCAATTTACCTTTTTTTTCATAGGGTGGAAAAATCATCTGAATTGTTGTTTTGTCTATTTGGTGTGTATTTTCATATGCACATACACCTACATTTATTATGCCTCAGTGTGGTTTCAGTTTCAGTATGTTTCTCCGGACAATAGTGTTTCTGTGTCCCTAAATATCACTATTATTAGTGTGGTGATGGTAATACTATCACTAACTGAAAATGTTTTCTCAGTTAACTTACCTGTCAAAATAAAGGTAAATGGATAAAGAGTAAAACAGTAGGCTACAGTTGTAGCCCAGTTTGTGTAGTGGTAGATTCCTTAACATGAACCTCTGGTAGGTTCTCTCTAAGCAGTGTCTGTGAGCTTCAAAGCAGCCCCAGTCTAGCCCCATTCGAATGACACAAGGGGATAACCTGGATGATGTAGCCCATCCTGAATGGACTGGTACTTATATGGTCATAAAAATCCTTACAGTGCACATACCTCCTTCATTAAAACACCACCTTATCTGTGCCCCCCTTCTCCTCCCCTCAACTATTTCATGTTCATGATTTTTTTGCCCAGTGGCACTAGTACGTTCACTGGTAAACGCCCCTTCAATAACATTATTGGCCCAGACGGTAAGGATTATTATAACATTGGCTGGGAGAAGCTGGGAGGGCGGAGACATAACATATAGGCCCCGCCTCCTCTGGACCGCACCCCGACTGACAACGCAAAGAGCGAATTTAACTAGCTAGTGGAAGAGAGAAGGAAAAGGAAAGAGAAAAAAAGAGAGTGAGGGAGAGCAAGAGAGGGAAGAAGAGAACACTATAGTTTGATCCGAGTTCTTTGCGAGGCTGCTGTCGACTGAAAATAAGTTTGTTTCGCGGCGACACGAAGACAGACTCAGCCACCGGTTGTAGCTAGCCAACCCCAAAAGCCTCTGCATCTCAACAGCAGGTAATAGTCCCGCTAGCTAGATATCTATTCTAGCTACATTCTCATTTCCTTCAGCCTTGGCTCTTCACATGCTTGTGTCTAGCGGCGAGCAAGTGTACCTAACCAGGAAGGACGAGAACAGCAACTTCATCACCTCACTGGGTGGGACCTCATAACCCAGATGTATGAATTATTGTTAACTTTTTGTGTGTACATAGTTTATACAATTTAAGGTGGAAAGTAGTTTCATTTTACCAGGCGCGGTGTCAAAGCAAGATTAAATCAGCGACTAAAGACTCAAATGGCGAGAAAATGTTGCATGTAACGTAAGCTAACTTGCTAACTACAGGAAGTGATTCGCATGAATGAGATGTAGAAAGGGAGGGAATGAAAAGTAACGCTAAATAATGGAACGCATCAACTATAAGCAAGGTCCTGTTAGAACCCTTTTTGCGTGTCTATTTCATCGCGGATTAACATGTTTTATTGTTTAGGTCTCGCTGTGTGATCAGTCGCGGGGCAAACAAGTTTGTAGGCTAACGTACCCCGCGAGTGTTGCGCACCATTACGTCACTCTTTAATTGATTCGCTGTGTACGTCCACGCTTCCTGTTCGATTTGTGCTTTAGGTCTACGTCATTGAATTTGTTTGCATGTCTCATGCATTTCATCCTACACTCCAATGAACTCATTATGCGTGAAATGGAAATCTAGCCAGTCGTGTGCAGTTAATGTATTTTTTTCTGAGATTTAGGATAATGTATCTATCTTGGCTTAAGTAATTGAACTAAATTGGAGTAGATTCACTTTACTCGGTAGGCCTAGTGAACCTTGTTACACGACCATACATTATATATGCAATGACCCCAGTCTATTTAAGTGCTTTGTCGGTAATTTGGGTTTGGTTAGTCAGTGTTTTGTGTTGTGAAATTATAGATTGCTGCAGTAATTTGATTCCGATTATTTCGACCTCAGGGACTTTGCCTGGCTACCCAAACTCGTTGCTCCGGGTAAACACTACGCCACGCCCATTGACATTTAGTTTCTTCTCCACAGTGAGTCTGGATCGGAGTACCTCCCCAACGCAGAGGCTAGCATTCTAGAAATCAGTCTCCAACAAGGGTGTTTTCAGGGTAAATGGAAAGCATCTGTGATGCCACTTTCACTTTTGGACGTTAACAATGTGACTCCATCTTTACTACTCCTACACATTTATCGGATTGGTTGAACATTACAGAAGAGAATCTCCCCATAAGTTTGTTTTCTAATCAAGACCAGTATGTAGGGGATCTAGTTTCAGGAGTTTATTTTACACTTGCTAGTTAGGTTACTAGAACACAAACTCGTTCTAACATTCTGATTGGTCCCGGAAACCAATGGTTTGGGCCAGAACCAGAGCATTTTGAAAGTGTCATTGGCTTTGATACTGTTTTTTTTGTTTTGAGATGATCAAATCACTGGGAAAAGCAAGTTGGTTTTTCCACCACAAACGACTTCAACGTTGGCAGACTCGAGCTGAAGTGTAGCAAATATAGAGCACAGGAAGAATTCAGTTTGAGTCGTCAGGCAATCCGGGTCTCACAAATTACACATGCTTCTCCAGTCAGCTTGGGCAATTCTCCTGATATAGGAACATTGCTCAGTCTAGGCCTGTGCAAAAGTCTGTTCCCACTGCATTGAGTGAATATCTGCCCCACAGATATGGCCACATTTGAATATCATGCCCATTAATTCAAACATGTTATTTCAAGTGAAACACAGGCCTGTGTCTTAGAACAGAGTTCCTGTCTTTTGAAGGCAACAGTATGCAAAGTCAAGTTCATGACTTTCTTGCATACATCCTTGGTCTCTCTGGTGTCTTTCTATTTCAATAGATAGGGTGTTTGTTCCTGTCATGATAACATAATTTCCTGTTTGTGCTTTCACTGCACTGAACTGTGAATCAAACCCCTGGCAGCATCTGAAAAGAATCCTCTGGATTTCAACATTGCTCATTGGAAAGGCATTCACCATTATTATTAGATATAAACTGATTAGTCTAACTTGTCGCGATCCTCTTACATTTTACTGTTTCAATGATGTCCCTACTAGAATGTATGCAGTTCATGAACAGTGGGTCGACCACATTTGATCCATATGTAGTCTAGCCTAAAAGTCTGCTTAAAATCATGCAGGACAAATGCCTGTCAATGTGTTGAAGGCCAGCTCGGATGCAGACATCCTGGCTAAGGTAGATTACCGTAGAACCAACTTGCTTTTGTTTCAATTGGAAACATTTGGGTCAAGGCCACCGTGGCACAAAAGGGGCCCACAGTTATCCAAGGTTCAGTGGTAGCTGTGATTCTTGAGTTGATGCCATCAGTCAGTCCCAAGGTGTTTGTCAGGTGACTTACAGGACGATAGTTGCCCTTTCAGTGATGAGGGACAGTAACATGGGCAAATGCTTGCTGATAATCCAGAAAAAAATTAGCCCTACATTTGACCATACCATTACAATTAGGTAATTTCACTAAGTAAACAATCCTCATTTTATATTCATTTTAGGCCTGATAATTCAACTAGCTACAGCAGATTAGATGTATTTGATCAAAGGTCATCATCTGGACAGGACTGCAGTTTATGCTACATTGATATTTATGAGCCTTCTCGCATAATGTACAGAATCTCCAGTGGAAGAGGCAAGTAGAAGGCAAAGGTCAATCATCCACATGAGTCTATCATTTGAGTAATGTATACAGACCTGCTCATAGCCACAGATCAGCATATAAACATGGGGCACATTCTCTTAAAGCTGGAATCCTTAATGGTGAAATTGTCATGTCAGATTGGGATATTACAACAAAGTTACTGTAAACAAGTGTCTTCATCAGACGTCATTGTGTGATACAACAGCAGAATATGTACTGCAACCTTTTTTAACTACACTGCTCGATGCACTTCACCTCTGTTACAGTCACAAAACGATAACGACGGTGCTGGGGAGGACAGTGGAGCTGTTTCCCCTAATACAGATTCCATCTTTAAACTAGGGCTGCGAATTGCCAGGGACCTCACAATATTTTCATGATACTTGGGTGCTGATATGATATGTATTGTGTTTCTCACAATTGAATATGTATTACGATTTGGTCTGTGATTTTAAAAAATAAATATGAATAATTATTGGGTTTTGACGGTCCAAACATATTGCTCACCATATGTATGCTGCTGAGATACAAGTGAGAGCATGAGAAATGGATCATGGAAATAAAAGTCCTATAAACAAATTGGCTCCCTATTTAATAAGATGGAGAACAAGCTATGAGGGAAAAATACTGGAGTTTTTAAACCAAGTTCAAGTACATTTTTCCCATCACTACTTTTAATAAAACAAGTTTGATATCATGGGTTCTTAGTAATGCAGACATCAAACACAGGATATTACGTGCGTGCATACATCTCTGCTCTCTGATTCAGATTTGAGTCATATTTTACTGCGGCTGGCTTGCCAGTCAACCTCTTTCAAACTTGTTTTAGTGCCATTACTCTCGCTATAAACTTCAATCTCTTTATATGTAATACACTCATTCCTTAGTTCAGTCTGGTTTGAAAAACGGGATTTCAATTGGGTCAATCGGCTTGGTGTGACTTGGCAGGGACACTCAATGTATCAGCTAAAAAGGCCTAGTGCAAATCCCACTACTAGGTTTATTCTACTGTTTGCTTGCTTGTTTCTTTCCTTCCTCCTACTCCAATCTGTCAATTTCTCCCTACTCTCCATATCACATATTTTGGGGCCCCTTCCCATCCTCCCCCTCACAGTGCACACCTGTAGGGTTCCACTGAATGCAACAATGGCAGGAAATGACTAATCTATGACTGGGGTTCCAAACAAACAAGGCGTGTTCTCTCTTCTCTGGACTGAACTGTGGCAACACTGATTGCTGCTTTGTTTATGATACATGCTAGACCTACGCTGGGTGGGGGGATAGTTGTCCTTTTTTAATTTATAGTGAACAAAAATAAAGCAACATGGAACAATTTCCAAGATTTTACTGAGTTACATTTCATGTAAGGAAATCGGTCAACTGAAATAAATGAATTAGGCCCTGATCTATGGATTTCATGACTGGGAAGACTGATATGCATTGGTTGGTCACAGATGCCTTAAAAAAACAAATGGTTAGGGGGGTGGATCAGAGGACCAGTCAGTATCTGGTGTGACCACAATTTGCCTCATGCAGCGTGACACATCTCCTTCGCATAGGATTGATCAGGCTGTTGATTGTGGAATGTCGTCCCGCTCCTCTTCAATGGCTTGTTGTTGGATATTAGTGGAACTGGAACATGCTGTCGTACCCATCAATCCTGAGCATCCCAAACATGCTCAATGGGTGCCATGTCTGAGTATGCAGGCCATGGAAGAAATGGGCCTTCAGCTTCCAGGAATTGTATACAGGTCCTTGCGACATGGGTCTGTGCATTATCGTGCTGAAACATTAGATGACTGAGGCAGCTGAATGTCACAACAATGAGCCTCAGGATCTCGTCACAGTGTCTGTGCATTCAAATTGCCATCAATAAAATGCAATTGTGTTCGTTGTCCATAGCTTATCCCTGCCTGCCCATACCATAACCCCACCACCACTATGGGGTGTTCACAATGTTGACATCAGCAGACCGCTCATCCACACTATGCCATACATGGTCTGCGGTTGGCATGCCATTTGGACGTACTGCAAAAATTCTCTAAAATGATGTTGGAGGCAGCTTATGGTAGAGAAATTAACGTTTAATTCTCTGGCAACATTTCTGGTGGACATTCCTGCAGTCAGCATGCCAATTGCACACTCCCTCAAATTGAGATATCTGTGACCTTGTGTCGTGTGACAATTTAACATTTATAGTGTGTTTTTGTTTTCCCCAACACAAGTTGCACCTGTGTAATGATCATGCTGTTTAACTAGCTTCTTGATATGCCACACCAGTCAGGTGGATTATCTTGCCAAAGGAGAAAGGCTCATGAGTGATGTAGCCACATTTGAGAATCTTTTTGTGCATATGGAACATTTCTGCAAACTTATTTCAGCTCATGAAACGGAACCAAAACTATATATTGTGGTTATTTCTAAAATTCTATAACTAATGGAGAGAAGCAGATTATTAGATGGGTAGAGGTCTTTTACACCATGTGGGTGGTGAAAAGCTACCTTGCATGTCAGAAAATAGACCTTGTTGTGTGATCTGCGCACTTGATGTTTGGTTTTGTAGGCGTGTATACATGCATGTGTCAGACTGGCCACTGCCTAACGCAATCAACTTGAGCACTCGAACACAGTTTCACACTGAAATGCTCTCTGCACAGGGACATCCGTCTGACTGCCACTCCATATTTTATTTCTCCGTCAACACAAATGCAGGTCAGGTTCCATATACCCCACTAGTTTGAATACAGCACATGTTCAACTGGCCGTGAGTGCTTTTTGACTTGAGAATAGCCTCCATAAACGCTGCACACTATTTGTTGTCTGCATGTAGCCTAGACTATAGTGATTCAAAGGGAGTGCTCTTATACTGTAGATAAGACTTCTAGTCAGAGATAAGGAGAGACTAAACCATCCCTTCCCTTTGGTCTGCTAACCCCTAAGTGAAAATAATGATGAGAAGAAATGTTCAGTGTTCACGGTCAGGTGAAAGATGCTTTGTGTCCCGAGTAGGGTTTAGAAAGACATGTTTATTTAAGTGACCGAGGAAGCGGGTATATATGACTCCCTCCAGCATTCTTTCACAACAGTTAAAAGGCTTATGTAACCATGCTCTAATATCCAATGTGCTTTCGCTTGTTCAGCAAGTGGGTGCAAATTTAAAAAGCCTAGTGTCCAATATGGCTGTCAAAATGACAACAGAAATATGAGCAATTTCATCATCCCTTTGACCCCAAATCATTGTTTTTAGGCGTTTGTCAAACTGAGACCTACTGGCTGTCAACCAGTACAGTTAATAGAACAGTTCTAAAGGTAATGTCTGTTATTAGATCTAAACTGGACAGTTCAAATCAGTTATTCACTTTATGGTGCTGCTAGAGTAACAGGTTGCTTAGAGTTCCAGTTTTACGTGCATCTCTAGTGAGGAATGTGGAAAAATAGTGGATAAGGGTTTGTCATGGAGTGTGGTGAGTTTCCAGGACTTAATTTACTGCACAGTCTGCAGAGGGCTGAGAACTTCTCGTTTGAACGGTGTCCCCTGGCGCACTCTGCAAGAATTCACACAACCACGTTCCACAAATGGCAAAACAGTTTTCCCTCTGTCATTTCCTCTTCCCTCTCTCTCTCCTCGGCTCCCCTCCCTCCCCTGTTTTAGGCAGAGTGATTGTGTCTGAGTCCATAATGAACTTAGACACACTCCACCTCTCTTGCCCTTTGGCCTCGTCTGGCGGTCACACTCTCCCTCAGGGCGTCACAGTGGAGAGGACTAGGAAAGCCAGAGGTAAGGTCAGAGGGCAAGGGATGGAGGGATAGGCCGTTGAAGCTTAACATGCGTTCAAGACTGACCATGCTAGACTGGACCCAACAAGAGACCATCTGATGAACTAGAGTAGGGACATGCAGGACAGATGGGATGTGATAGAGGATGTATTAATGGTTTTATTAATATTCCAGTCAATGGAGACATGTCTGTTTAACCAATTTATAATGTGGCTGGCGGGATACAAGGCTTATTGTATATGGTCAGGCTTTAAATGTTGCCTTTGGTCGCCGACTGATGAGATGGAGGGTCAAGACCTTGGCTTTTCCAGCTACTCAGCATAACTCTGGGTGGAAAGGCACTGAGCTGGAATGGAATGAGAGTGGAGCAGGGAAGGAGGGAGGGATGGCTCTGAAGAGCAAGCAGCCTTTGGTGTCCCTTTTAACGAGACGGCCAGGCGTTGACAAGGACGCTCTTTACTTCCTCCCTTTGTGCCTTCATTCTTGTCTCTGTGACGTCGGTTCTAAAACCACCCTCTCTCCTCCCTCTTGTTGTTCGGCACAGGGTTCCACTTCTATAGTAGATCACTTCACTGACTAAGCACCACTCTTCCCAGATGTTGGTGGTTTTCTTAGCCTTCAGTGACATGTTGCTTGATTGTGATAGGTCAGGTAACATTTAGGGACTGTTGAAGGGATTGGTTTCCTTGTATTCCACGTGTCGCCTTCATTAATGTGTAACTCTGCATGAGTAACTACCAGAATGGCTAATCTCAATGTAGCCAACCTTCAATAGATGAGTCTGTTTGTACAGCTGAACAGAGTTTAATGTGACAAGACATGGGGAGGCCTTGCAGCTGCGCGGTACTGGGCTTCAGGCCTAGTGGCGTCCCAGGTTGAGTGAAGACGTGGCCAGACGGAAAGCTGTGGACTTTGGTGGCCAGACGGAAAGCTGTGGACTTTGGTGGCCAGACGGAAAGCTGTGGACTTTGGTGGCCAGACGGAAAGCTGTGGACTTTGGTGGCCAGACGGAGCTGTGGCTGTGGACTTTGGTGGCCAGACGGAAAGCTGTGGACTTTGGTGGCCAGACGGAAAGCTGTGGACTTTGGTGGCCAGACGGAAAGCTGTGGACTTTGGTGGCCAGACGGAAAGCTGTGGACTTTGGTGGCCAGACGGAAAGCTGTGGACTTTGGTGGCCAGACGGAAAGCTGTGGACTTTGGTGGCCAGACGGAAAGCTGTGGACTTTGGTGGCCAGACGGAAAGCTGTGGACTTTGGTGGCCAGACGGAAAGCTGTGGACTTTGGTGGCCAGACGGAAAGCTGTGGACTTTGGTGGCCAGACGGAAGGCTGTGGACTTTGGTGGCCAGACGGAAGGCTGTGGACTTTGGTGGCCAGACGGAAGGCTGTGGACTTTGTGGGGACTCTGAGTCATAATTAAAGACGTGGGTCTACCCAGTGTTCTCTTAATGCCATAGACACTGCCTAGCCTGTACATCAATGGCAACGGCTGACCATCACACTTTAGTTCGTCTTCACCTTTCAATGTAGAGCACCTTCCATAGAATGACTATGAACAGAATAAATGTGGTTATAAATGTAGCCCTGTGCTGCTCTCAGGAGATGGAGGAGATGCGTCACTGACTAATCTGTGTCAAGACGATGTGTATAGGACACGGCGCAGGCCTCTCTGCTCCCTCCTTCCCTCCCCAGGGCCGTCCAAAACGGCTGCATGCTCTCCTTTTTGAAGTCTCATTTTATCATTATTTCTGTTCAATATCATTGGGTTATATTCCTATCCTGCTGGCCTACCCATGTCTTGCTGGTTGACCATGCAAGCTGAACTCTCTGGCCCCCATCCTGCCTCCACTCAACAGATGGCCTGTATATGTTTGAGCTGCATGTTTGAGTTTGTTTTCATGTAGGCTACACTTTTTTTCTTCTCCATGCTGCACGCCCACGTTAGCCTAGCTGACGCTGATAAGAATCAATCCCAGAGCGTTGGTGTGTTGAGGCTGTACTCCCCACTGCTTGTTTTTGCCAAGCAGGAAAACAATACAGTTAACTATTGCAGTCAGGAATTAGCTGTGTTGGGACTGCATGGAACTGACTAGACTGCCCCTTGGTGTGGTTGCTGATTGCTTGCCTAACGTTGCAGATAGTTAGGCCCTGCCACAGTCAAGGGACTGTCTGAAGGCCACTGGCTTCACCACTGCACACAGTAACTGTTCTACTGTACAGCCTGTGGGTGCATTGCCAGGGATAGGTGATGTATTTTGAGTGTTTAAGGGCTCGAACACACCAATAGCGTTTGCCTGCTGAGTACTTTGCCAAAAAATACTTTACATGTAGAATCGTGCAAAAATGTGATCCGTCCGACATCAACAGCGTGCTGAACGATTAGTAGACCAACGGGAGATCCACATTCGTTGCGACGTGTGCGACCCTTAAACCCCCCGGGGTTGACTGGCCCTGTGATGGGGGGGGGGAAAGAGGCAGAAAGACTGGAAGGAGAGACCAGGAGAGACTGATGATGGTGAGAGGAAAGAAATGTGCAGCGTTCATTTGCTCTCTGTCTCTGATAAAGGGTCAGTATGGGAGGAATGTGACCCTGGAAGACTGGATAAACAGAGGGGGGGTGGGGAGAGGGAGACTGGAGCTGACCGAGAGGGGTCCGGTGGGACTCATTTGTGGGGTACCTCACTCTAAAGCAGGAAACTGGGAAGTAAGGGTTGAGAAACAGAGTTGGGAAAGGGGAGGGTGTTGTGATGGAAGTCAGCTGTGGAGCTCTGAGGGAGAGGAATGGTGCTACAGTCTTGGTACCCTTCCTGGTTGCCTGACGTACATCAGGGTTAATTTATTATTTCTCATAACCCTTTCTGTCAGCAATGCCCATATCCAATGCAGTACAGCCCTTCTCTACATTCTCAAACATCTACTTGCCCTAGCCTTTGTGTGCAGTAGACTGCATTTCCCCCAGTGTAGGTTAACATGCCTATAAATACATTTTTCCCATTCTACAGCAGGTAAATCTCACATTCAACGATGTGCTATTTTGTAAGAATATCTTTATGATTGTAGGCAATGTAGGAGAACTTGCCACCTGTAACCCCCCCCCCCCCAGCCAAATGTTTTTTTTTCACCAATTGCATTTCCAAATGATCCAAACAGAAACTCTGCCAACAAAGCTCAAGTATGGTAGTGGAAAAATATCTTGAACTTGTAACCTTTTTGAGTGTTTGCTGTTTTGCAACATTGAATATGTAAACATAACGCAGCCAGTTGTTGTAAAATTTCAACTTTTATTTCTACCCTAGGGAGTGAAAGAAAGTTTTAGGCTAACGACCCTGGCGGTGGTGTGAAAGCACAACTCTCCTGTTGGAACGTTCAGATAAGGGCCTTCACTTTTCTCTACCTCTGTATAGCTAAAGGTTATGAAACACCCGTCCCCCACTGGATTCTGGTAATACTTGTCTAGTGTCTCCATGTGGGTTACACCATGGAACTGACAGATGTTGTTCATGAGCTGTGAACCGGTCCTGTTTTGGCCTGCAAGCCATGTCGCTCACCTCTGGCGTTGTGGTGGTTTTACACGAGCTTTGTAAACAAGATTCAAGACAGAACATTGTGTTTAGGCCTTTAACACCATTTTCTTTTTTTTTTGGGGGGGGGGGTATTTAGACTTGAAGTCCCTTGAATGTTCTTTAACTTTTGTTTTTGAATATGGGAGGTTCCTCAGGCCTCATTATGTACAACAGTCAATTCTCCTCCCACTCTGACGTGCTACTCATCCCTAGAAACCGAACGTTGCGAATCGCAAATTGTTTTGAAGATTTTCCTCCAAGCATGTAATCAATGTAGTCTTTCCCAAAACCATGTATTTGGTTGAGATGGTCAGCACATGTTGCACATTACCACAAATAAGTTTTACAGCACTAAGTTACATTTTGTTAGTGGCCGCCTTGGCTGGAGAGGGAGTGCGTCCCGTAATTTGATTAGCATCCGTAGTGGTTGCCAGAAACGTGGGGCCTCGTTGAGATTGGTTTGTTTCATGTTGAACTGACCTAACCTGAGCACTCCAAGTTGTAGAGGAAACATTGGTAACCTCTGCATTCCTCAGACATTACATCAAGACAAATGGCCAGGGCCCAGACCTCTCTGACAGACATCAACTCAGCCACTGCCGAGAAAGTTTGTTGGGTAGTGGCTATCTTTACCTCTGAACAATCCCATGGGTATTGCGGATAGAGATTGACGCAATGGGGAAATGACAGTTCATGCCCACATTATTGTTTTGGGGATTGATGCAAGATAAACTACAAAGCATTAAGAGAAGTCTTTGTTAACTTGGCTCAGTTTATGTCAGGTCTGTTGCTCATTTACATCAGGTTTGTTGGTTGAGGTCTAACTAAATTAAATTGGTACTACAACTAAATGCTCCATTTCCCAGCCCTAACCAACTTCTGGGTCTCTTTCCACAGCAACCATGGCGACTGACGCAGACAAGTTCCTGTACGTGGACCGCAACATGGTCAACAACCCTCTGGCCCAGGCAGACTGGGCCACCAAGAAGCTGGTGTGGGTGCCGTCGGAGCGGCTGGGCTTCGAGGCGGGATCTGTGAAGGAGGAGCGAGGTGAAGAGTGCCTGGTGGAGCTGGCAGACTCTGGCAAGAAGGTGAAAGTCAACAAGGACGACATCCAGAAGATGAACCCGCCCAAGTTCAGCAAGGTGGAAGACATGGCCGAACTCACCTGCCTGAATGAGGCCTCTGTGCTGCACAACCTCAAGGAGAGATATTACTCTGGCCTCATCTACGTGAGTATTACACACCAGGCACACACTGAACTGAAGGACCTCGCCTCATTGTATGATACAAATGTCAATCAGTACTGTGTTCATGTGAACACTTCTGACTCACTATTGCCCCCTCATCTGGGCGGCAGCGTAGCCTAGTGGTTAGAGGGTTGGACTAGTAACCGAAAGGTTGCAAGATCAAATCCCTGAGCTGACAAGGTACAAATCTGTCGTTCTGCCCATGAGCAAGGCAGTTAACCCACTGCCATTGAAAATAAGAATTTGTTCTTAACTGACTTGCCTAGTAAAATAAAGTTGTTAAACATTTTTTAAATCCGAGAGCTGATAATGTTTGACTCTTTAAAAAAAGATTTAGGTGTTATCCAAGGTTTTGCTTAATGCTGGTTATGAAAGCACTGTTTTCTCATGTCATAACTTGGCCTGGTTCCAAACCAGGTAGACCTCCTTCCTAGCCTCATTACCACCATTAAGCCCATTGTGTCAGATGACCCATTGTGTGCAGGTTGCCACTCCAAACGAAATGCTGTAATCTGTTTACCAAACATACGAGTATGTTCAGTCCTCTCTTTCTGGCTCCCCTCTCTTACACTCTCCTGTGTTTGGAGTACTGCTGTAAACAGGAATCTGCAGGGAACAATACTCTCCGTGGGGGGAAGGAAAGAGAGGGACACAATGGGGGGATGGAGAGTAAAGCTGTTCAGAGTTGAGTTTCAGGCAGAGCTGGAAATTAAATGGATATGGAATGTAAATCGTGCTCTAATTATTGTTCCCCCATAATGCCATTTATTCCTCTGTCCACGACTGGGAGTGATTTGGTGCCTGCTACATTGGGCTTTGACCCGGTCAAGTCAACACACACTGGCCCTCTTGGGGTTTGGGTATTGCCGTGTTGTGCGCCACTGGACCGGCTACCCTTCTGAAAACCCCCCTCTTGGGAGAGGCAGAGACGACTACCAGACCAGAAGCAAGGGCACGGCGCAATGGGGAGGACAGGAATGTAGCTGAGAGGGAAGGAAACAGAAATATGGAGGGTGGATGAACATAAATGAAGTGGGGAGGAGAGACTCTCCAGATGCCCATACCAAGATGAGGAGTATATGGGAAGGGACAGAGGGGCTGGGGTGAAATCACCTCGGATGATGTCACTGTTTGGTAGAAGCGTTTTGTGATTGTGAAACATGCCTGATCTAGCACAGCCTCTGGCTGTAGTCAGGGAGGGAGATTGGGAAATAAAGTATGGAGCTGGTGTTGACGAGGGTTAGATTCAGAAGATAATGTTCACTATGATTTCCCCATTCACATCTGTCCAGTCTTGTTTTTGGCTGCAGACCATCAGTGATATAGTATGCAGTCAGTTTAAACTATTACATTGCAGTAGAATCACTCTGACCTGCCAATCTCTCACTAACATCAACAGTGGAATTTTAATTGAAATGACATCTCGAGCCAAAATCCATTGTAAGAAGACCAGTCAAGTCCGACTGTATAATCCCTAGTGTTCTTGGTTCAGGACATGGATAGAGGAGCGCATGTATGTTCAGTAACTAATATTAATAAGTGTTTCTCTTTGTATCACAGACATACTCTGGGCTCTTCTGTGTGGTTATAAACCCCTATAAGAATCTGCCCATCTACTCAGAAGAGATTGTGGATATGTACAAGGGCAAGAAGAGGCATGAAATGCCCCCCCATATTTATGCCATCACTGACACGGCCTACAGGAGCATGATGCAGGGTAAGCCAGGGTCCTTTTTTACCACATCGTAGTAAGTAACCTAGCAAATTTACTCATTCATCTGAATACAAGGGTTATTGGTAGTATTTTACCATCCATGTTTAGTAAGATAATTTGCCTATAAGATATGAATTGGTTTAGACTCCTCCAGGCAGACTAGGCTCTGAAAGTCTGCATTTAAGTAGTGAAGCATTAGCCTTGATTTCTGAGGGCTCCTGCCTTCCATAACCATGGAAAGGCCATTAGTCGGTCTGTAAGGCGATGTAGGTTACATACAGTACATTCTCAGTACTCTTTCCCAGACCCATTATCTTGATGTACTGTTTGGTGTTGTCAGGCTGTCCATTCACTCCCTCTTGTCTTGTTAGTCAATTGTTGGCCCCCATTGATGTAAAGGGAATCATTTAACTGGAAGAGGGAGTTACCATGCAGTATTTGCATGGGGATGGTTCATTGACTTGTTGGTTAAAAGGCATCACCCTTTCCATTCACAGGAAGCTGGATATTGATTTCCTGTGTGACCAATGCACTTCCTGTTTCAGAGACAAATGTGGTGCATGTGCCCCTGCGATAACAAATAGACACTGAAGAATTCATATTTTATTTAAAGCCAGCTGGCAACAACATACTTCAGTTCTGACAATGGAACTGACATTCCTCTGCACAACAAGCACCCACGATGGGCTACAAATAGTAGCAGAAACTATTGTCACTATTGAATTCTACGGTCCCCTCATGTTATTCAATCCAAACTTAAACCATGAAATATGTACCTTTAAAAAATAATCTTGGCCCCACCTCTTTTCACAGACCGTGAAGACCAGTCCATTCTTTGCACGTGAGTCTTGACCACAAAACCCTATGAATAGCAAATCTTGGTCTCAACATAACCTTGAAATATTACAGCGTTAGTTGTGATATTGCTGACAACTGATTGACTTCCTTCCTTTTTTTTGCATCTGTCCCCCCTTCCTCCTTTTCTCTTCCACAGAGGAGAGTCTGGTGCCGGGAAGACTGAGAACACCAAGAAGGTCATTCAGTATCTGGCCCATGTGGCCTCTTCCCACAAGACCAAGAAAGACCAGGTCAGTCATCTACTCTACTATTCTTTCTCATAATTCCCTCTGACCTTTACCCTCTCCTCTCTGTTTCTCCCTCTACTCTCTTTCCTATTCCTTTTTTTGTTCTCCACCATGCTCTCGAACTCTCCCTCACTCTCTGACGTGGGCCTGGTTTGCTATGGTCCTTTATCAGCTCAGAACCAGGCTTTTCGGAGTCCTCAATGCTCAACTACTTGTACTGTGATTGTATGTGCGTTTGAGAAATAGTGTTGCCAGTGGTACTTAACATTACATTGTCAAGCCATCGCAGTATTGTTCCAGGTCTCGGATAGGTGCTGCTTCTACATCAGTCATATTGTTCCAGGTCTCGGATAGGTGCTGCTTCTATCAGTCACACCGCTCTATGGTGCCATAGAGGACCTCTAAATAAGGGTTGGCCAGTCTTGGTTCTTTAAGACTGACCGTAGCACAGCAGGAGGTAGATTAAACTCCCTTGGTAGCTGGTTTATAGTGTCATATCTAAACCACAGTGGACTGACTATTATTCCTTTTGTTGACATTCCTCCTCCAGCGGCTGAGCTGAATCAAAGTGACCTCCGGTCAACTCTATAAAGCAATGAGACAAAATGTAACCCTGCAGTGCTGTAGTTGGCCACCCCTGTGATAGATGCAGCTGTGACTACAGGGTTCAAGAGAGGCCCAGTCTTTTCTGAAAGCAGACCAGTATCTGTATCTATCATTCCTTTGAGGTTGTGTGTTTCTCTTTTCCCATCAACAGACCAGCTCGTTCCTGTCACATGTGAGTTACCCCCCCCCCCCCCCCCCCCCCAATCACCCCCTTCCTTCCTCTCCCATCACACATCTCTGGATCTCCTCCTCCACACCCTTCCTCCCTCTTCCTGGCTCTTGCACTGTCTCTCCCTCCTCCCCCGTGCTGCTGGAGCGTGCTCTGTGGTGGGCTAGTGGGTCACTTGGAAGTGTACACATGACCAGGGTCAGTCCAGAGGAAGGAATGCTCTTTATTAAAGGGGAAATTGCCATTAGAATTCAGCCAGACAAAACCGAGAGCGCATCCCTTTTTGTATTATTGATTTGATCTTCTTTAAATACAATGTTTAAAGATTTTTAATGAGTAAACAGCTCTGCAGTTTGACAAGTCTGGCTGGATTTTGCATAACGCTGTTGATCCTTTGTTTTCCCCCTGGTGGTTCCAGAAGTGTGCTTGATGTGTTTACGACTCCGTGTCTGCTTGCTGTGTGTGTGTTCCAGTGTGTCTGTTCAGAGATCTGGTCAACGTTCTCTCACAGCTCCCCCTCCATTTCTCACTCTTTGTCTACACCATTTTAAAGATCTCTGGACAAACTCACTGAGTTGCTGTGTGCATTGTGACGCCAGTGGACTAATTGTATACGTGTGTTCGTTCACTGGGGATGCTTCATACCAGTCATCATATCCATTATTCCCTGCTCCTTACTACTGTTTAAAGCCTCATAGTGGTGTAATGTATAGGATTAGTTAGGGATTGGTTTTAAACCATTGTCCTTGAAGATGAAGAAAAAAGGTTCAGTGAGCTCCTCAGATTGATAACATTGACAAAGCCACTACTATAGCAGTCTTTTTAGCAGACTTTCTTATCCAGGAAGAGTTACAGGAGCAATTAGTGTTAGTGCCTTGCTCAAGGCCACATTGACAGATGTTACACCTAGTTGCTTGGGGATTCGAACCAGCAACCTTTCGGTTACTGGCTAACCTCTTAACTGCTAGGCTATGTAAGAATATTAGTGTGAGGTCTGTATTTTTATTGGGCGGATTGAAGTGATTTCCACCCAATATGCGTCAAGCTCCTCACATGTTGACACAGCCTCAGCTGTAGCAGACTCTTGAAGGATATCAGTAGGCTTTCCTGTCCATGTATATATCCTTTTAAAATTGAAATTCACTGTAGTATTACTAGTGGCATTTTGGATGGAGTCATGTGCATGGATCCACCTGTACAACAGTCTGCAGTAGAGCTCAGTGTGAACTATGTACAGATTTCAGGCTGTAGGGGTTGTGTATACTTAATGTCAGTGTAGTGAATATTGACATTCAGTTCTCTGCATGGGGTCTGGGGGTTACTCTGGGTGAAGGGCTACTGATGAGTGCCGCAGGGTCGTCCATTGGGTGTCAAGGTGTGGGCACTAACACTGCGCTGTGTGGGGATTTTGTGTACTTGTGTATGTGTTCCCGGGTGTTGTGATATTCAATGGTCTGCATGCAGTTTGTTTTATTTTCTCCATAAGTAAGGTAATGCAGTTGTGTGAATTCTTAACTTAAATTATGGACTTGGTGTAAAAAGGGAACATCTAAACACAAATCCAATGTTTAAACAACTGAAATCCTCACAATGAAGTGAAACTAGAGTAAATTAAAAGCAGATGACTATAGTTCTCACAATGCGTGACGATGAATCATCCATTGGAATCACCAAAGGTATTCAGTTTGATCCCACTGCTGAGAAATGACAAATGGCATGTCCTGTTAGTGTCACTATAGAATTTGTACTAATCCAGATGTGTCCTTATAAGGAGGTGGTGGTTTAAAGAATCCAATGGGATAAAGTCATTGGTTGATAGAGCGGTTCTGTGTTTGTCCTCTAGGGTGAGCTGGAGAAGCAGCTGCTGCAAGCTAACCCCATCCTGGAGGCCTTTGGAAACGGCAAGACTGTGAAGAACGACAACTCCTCCCGATTCGTAATAACTTTTTTATTTTTTATTTAAAAAAATAATCTGAGTGATGCTTTTTTTTTTCCTTTTTTCTGTTGGACAGGTATTTCCTGCTTCCTTAGTCATTCACTATGTTCTCTCTCTCTCAGGGAAAATTCATCAGGATTAACTTCGACGTCAACGGATACATCGTGGGGGCCAACATTGAAACCTGTATCCTTCATACTATGTTAACCACAATGAAATTCACTCTCATTTGAAATATACAATAGTTTGGGGTCCTGAGTGGCGCAGTAGTCTAAGGCACTGCATCTCAGTCCTAGAGGCATCACTACAGACACCCTGGTTTGAATCCAGGCTGTATCATAACTGATTGGAAGTCCCATAGGGTGGAACACAATTGGCCCGGCGCCATCCAGGTTAGGGTCTGGCCGGGGTAGGCTGTCGTAAATAAGAATTTGTTCTTTTTATTTTTAATTATTTTAACCTTTTATTTAACTAGGCAAGTCAGTTAAGAACTAATTCTGCCTGTTCAGGGGCAGAACGACAGATTTGTACCATGTCAGATCGGGGGTTTGAACTTGCAACCTTCCGGTTACTAGTCCAACGCTCTAACCACTAGGCTACCCTGCTGCTCTTAACTGACTTGCCTAGTTAAATAAACTACACTTCAATCTATAGCCTACATAATTTTTAACTCCAGACACCTCTCGGTTAGTCTTTACAGTAAGCTAAACAAGTCACACACTTGCCCTGGCCAGTAGAAGCTCACAATCTAGTCTGAATGAGTGGCTCCTTGACGGTCTAACCACCAGACCTGCTGGAGAAGTCCCGTGCCATCCGCCAGGCCAAAGACGAGAGGACCTTCCATGTCTTCTATTACATGCTCACTGGTGCTGGAGACAAACTGCGCTGTAAGCCTCCTTCGTTATCACCTTTATCAAGTACAGCGAACTGTGCATATCAGATTTAATAACTCTGTGCTCCCCTCAGCCGAGCTGTGTCTGGAGGGCTACAACAACTACCGCTTCCTGGTCAATGGAAACGTGACCATCCCTGGCCAGCAGGATAAGGACCTGTTCACCGAGACCCTGGAGGCCTTTAGGATCATGGGCATTCCAGAGGACGAGCAGATTGGTAAGGGGGAGGACGGGACACACTACCCTCTCACTGGTTTATTTTGGCAGGTGTGACTCTAACCTCTGGTCTCCTCATGCAGGTCTCCTGAAGGTGGTGTCTTCAGTGCTCCAGCTGGGCAACATGAGCTTTAAGAAGGAGCGCCATTCAGACCAGGCCTCCATGCCTGACGACACAGGTACAGCAAACCTATATGTGGGCTGGTTTGATCCTAAAAAGGAGATCCTAGTATCTGTCAATTACACTCTACTGACCAGCAGATTATACACTTCAGTCCACCAGAATTAACTAATCAAATCAGTTTACCTTACAGTGAAATGCTTACTTACAGGCTCTAACCAATAGTGCAAAAAAGGTATTAGGTGAACAATAAAACAACAGTGAAAAATAACAGTAGGGAGGCTACATACAGACTCCAGTTAGTCGATCTGATTGAGGTAGAATGTAAATGTAGTTATGTTGAAAGTGACTATGCATATATGATGAACAGAGTAGTAGTAGTGTAAAAGAGTGGTTGGTGGGTGGGGGGACACAATGCAGATAGCCCAACCAACCACTGCTCCCCGCACATTGGTTAACCGGGCTAATTGAGGTAGTATGTACATGAATGTATAGTTAGTGACTGCATATATGATAAACAGAGTTGCAGCCTTTTTGTCCAAGACTTGGCTCTCCGGTACCGCTTGCCATGCAGTAATAGAGAAGTCTATGGTTGGGGTCGTTGACAAGTTTTAGGGCCTCCCTCTGACACAGCCTGGTGTAGAGGTCCTGGATGGCAGGCAGCTTAGCCCCAGTGATGTACTGGGCCATATGCACTACTATCTGTAGTGCCTTGCAGTTGGAGGCCGAGCAATTGCCGTACCAAGCAGTGATGCAACCAGTCAGGAGGATGCTCTCAATGTTGCAGCTGTAGAACCTTTTGAGGATCTCCGGACCCATGCCAAGTCTTTTTAGGTTCCTGAGGGGGAATGGGCTTTGTCATGCCTTCTTCACGACTGTCTTGGTGTGTTTGGACCATTGTAGTTTGTTGATGTGGACACCAAGGAACTTGAAGCTCTCAACTTGCTCCACTACAGCCCTGTCGATGAGAATGGGGGTGTGCTCTGTCCTCCTTTTCCTGTAGTCCACAATCATCTCCTTAGTCTTGGTTACGTTGAGGGATAGGTTGTTATTCTGACACCACCCGGCCAGGTCTCTGACCTCCCTATATATGCTGTCTCATCCGTGATCAGGCTTACCACTGTGTCGTCTGCAAACTTAATGATGGTGTTGGAGTTGTGCCTGGCCATGCAGTCGTGGGTGAACCGGGAGTACAGGAGGAGACTGAGCACGCACCCCTGGGGGGCTCCAGTGTTGCGGATGGTGTGGAAGGGACGGCCCTTCAGGAAGTCCAGGATCCAGTTGCAGAGGGAGGTGTTTAGGCCCAGGATCCTTAGCTTAGTGATGAGCTTTGAGGGGACTATGGTGTTGAACGCTGAGCTGTAGTCAATTAATAGCTTTCTCACATAGGCGTTCCTTTTGTCCAGGTGGGGAAGGGCAGTGTGGAGTGAAATAGAGATTGCATCAGCTGTGGATCTGTTTGGGTGGTATGCAAATTGGAGTGGGTCTAGGGTTTCTGGGACAATGGTGTTGATGTGAGCCATGACCAGCCTTTCAAAGCACTTCATGGTTACGGACGTGAGTGCTACGGGTCTGTAGTCATTTAGGCAGGTTGCCTTCCATGTTCTTGGGCACAGGGACTATGGTGGTCTGCTTGAAACATGTTGGTATAACAGACTCTATTAGGGACATGATGTTAGTTTCAGTGAAGACACCTGCCAGTTGGTCAGCACATGCCCGGAGCACACGCCATGGTAATCCGTCTGGGCCCGCAGCCTTGTGTATGTTGACCTGTTTAAAGGTCTTACTCACGTCGGCTACGGAGAGCGTGATCACACAGTCGCCCGGAACAGCTGATGCTCTCATGCATACCTCAGTGTTGCTTACCTCGAAGCGAGCTTAGAAGTGATTTATTTCTAGTTTCAAAGTCTAGTTCCATACACTGCTGTAGGCATCAAACTGTTATTCCCTGGGGATCCCTCCCTCTCAACCCTATGTCTCATCTTTCTGTTCCCCGTCCCTCCTTATCACAGCTGCTCAGAAGGTGTGCCACCTGATGGGCATGAGCGTGACAGACTTCACCCGTGCCATCCTGTCCCCTCGTATCAAGGTGGGCAGGGACTACGTGCAGAAGGCCCAGACCCAGGAACAGGCTGAGTTTGCAGTGGAGGCCCTGGCCAAGGCCACCTACGAGAGGATGTTCCGCTGGCTGGTGATGAGGATCAACAAGGCCCTGGACAAGACCAAGAGACAGGGAGCCTCCTTCATCGGCATCCTGGACATCGCTGGGTTTGAGATCTTTGAGGTAAACTGGAGTGGGGGAAGACCAACGAGATTACAATGTCTTGAGTAAGACCCAGAGGGTATATTTGTTTAAAGTGATTTCCTCTTCTCTTGCCATTTCCACTTATTTACAGAGACAGAATGGGGGTGGATGCCTACAGGGAATCTGTTTTCACCTGTCTAGTTCGTTCACATCACTGCAAATTAGGAAAAGGGGACAAATAGACACTTGAGCCTCCTAGTTTTTGTTCATGATGGTGAATGCACTTTCTGACAATTTCTCTTTCTCCTCTAGCTGAACTCATTTGAGCAGCTGTGCATCAACTACACCAACGAGAAGCTGCAGCAGCTGTTCAACCACACCATGTTCATCCTGGAGCAGGAGGAGTACCAGAGGGAGGGCATCGAGTGGAGCTTCATCGACTTCGGCCTGGACCTGCAGCCCTGCATCGACCTGATTGAGAAGCCTGTGAGTCTACCCCTCTGACCCTTTGTATCTCCCTACCTTTAATCATGTACTGTATACTCCCTTTCTCACTCCACCCTTCCCTGTATGTAACTCCCTGTTAACCTCTCACTTCCTACAGTCTCATCCCTTTCTCCCATATCTCTCCACCTGCTACCTCCCTTTCTCACTCCACCCTTCCCTGTATGTAACTCCCTGTTAACCTCTCACTTCCTACAGTCTCATCCCTTTCTCCCATATCTCTCCACCTGCTACCTCCCTTTCTCTCTCCTCCTCCCTCTATTTCTTTCAGTTCAGTCCCATGCTATGCTGCACCTCCAGGCTCCCTGGTCTCTCTGTAAGCCTTGTTCTCTGCTCTCCCTCAGGCTAGCCCACCGGGTATCCTGGCCCTTTTGGATGAGGAGTGCTGGTTCCCCAAAGCCACTGACAAGAGCTTTGTGGAGAAGGTCCTGCAGGAGCAGGGCACCCACTCCAAGTTCCACAAGCCCAAGAAACTGAAAGATGAGGCTGACTTCTGCATCATTCACTACGCCGGGAAGGTAAACGGACCAGTAATGAAGGCGACGTTTAGACTCTGCTTAAACTGTGTGCACTTGGACATCATGTCCCAGGCAAACCTTGTGTAATACTATTGTCTATATATGTTGTGCCGTCTCCTCAGGTGGACTACAAGGCTGACGAGTGGCTGATGAAGAACATGGACCCTCTGAACGACAACGTGGCCACGCTGCTCAACCAGTCCACTGACAAGTTTGTGTCTGAACTGTGGAAGGATGGTGAGTGCAGCCAATGATGAGTTGGCAACCAGTAAGAAGAACAGACTTCAGTGGATTAACCTTCATGCTGGGAATTGCTGCTATGTTTTCAGTGAAGGGTCTCTTCCTGTCTCATATCCACTTTTCTCTCTCGTCTCGTATCCAATGTCTGGTGTCTGGACCTTTGTTCTTACCTGTTCACTCTCTGTTTTGGTTTCTATCCATCTGCTCCTCTGTACGACCCATTTTCGTCTGTTATTCTCCCTCTTACTGGGTCTCAGAGGTACAGAGGTCTCAGAGAGCTTATTTTTATCAGCGTTTTCCTTTTCTCCACTCAGATTCAGGTGACTGGTTTTTTTCATATATTTTCAGTCTCCTTTATTTACTCCAATTCTGCTCATCCTTCTGTTCACACTAACATGAACCTTTCCCTCTTCTCAGCATCAACTGCCTATGTTTTTATCCTGTGCTCATACCCTGTTTTCCATGTGGCTCAATGTTGATTTATCAGATCAAATTTTTTTTACAAGGGGTTATAATGACTGCCCCCCCCCCAGCTGTGTGCAGTGAGATCTACTACTTGTTGCTCTTTCATTGGACTCTCCTCTCTCCCTCTGTGTAATAGTGTGGTTTGGGACCCCTGGTGTTGCTCATGGGTACTGCAGCAATGGGTATATACTGCATGGGTTTGGTTCCGTCGTCACCAATAAAAACATGCCCACAAATGCACAGTTTGTCACAACATTGATTTCCACATAGTATGTTGGTTCGCACCACACATTTGACATATTAAGCTGGTCGCATAGTGTAAGCAGTTAAGTGTATAGACACACACACTTCACTCACTGCATCGAGTTGCGTCCCGTTCTAGTGTGATTCCCTCCTCCCCCCCACGCTTCACTGGCATTTTGTGACCCCTCTTATTCCCCAAATCCCCCTTCCTACTGTATTTATCCTCTCTGCATTCACCCAGTGTTGTGGTGTCACTGGTTTTGAACCCGTCAGTCACCATCTCTCACCATCCCCCATGTAGAGATGGGATCCCCCCCCCCCCCCCATCACCATTATACTCTGCTTTATGTGTTTTATGTTGTGGTTTGTTTTCACTGTGTAGAGTTCACCTGGTTAGATATCCTCAAATGTGAAAGCCTCTTATCTCACGTCACCCTTTCTCCTCCTCTTTTTCTTCGATCTTCCCTCTCAGTGGATCGTATCGTGGGCCTGGATAAGGTTGCAGGGATGTCTGAGATGCCTGGTGCCTTTAAGACCCGTAAGGGCATGTTCCGCACGGTGGGCCAGCTTTACAAGGAGCAGCTGTCCAAGCTCATGGCCACTCTGAGGAACACCAATCCCAACTTTGTCCGCTGCATCATCCCCAACCACGAGAAGAAGGTACCAGTAGATCAACTCCACCAGTGAAAACATTCAAACAATAGTTTCTCTCAAGATGCCATCGAACACAGTACGCAACATGGACACCCACAGCTTATGTTAGTGGTGTTGGCAGCTTTTTTATTTACATATCTAAACATGTTCCTGTTCTTTCCTCCCCTACAGGCTGGTAAGCTAGACCCCCACCTGGTTCTGGACCAGCTGAGGTGTAATGGTGTTCTGGAGGGGATCCGTATCTGCAGACAGGGCTTCCCCAACCGTATCGTCTTCCAGGAGTTCAGACAGAGGTACTGTGAACACTCTCATTGTGGCTGTATACAAATGTCTATTTTCACCAGTTGCCCAACTTAACCTCATATTGTTGTTGCATCATGCTGTGTATGTTGCTTTTAGTGAGTTGAGTCCAACTGATGATCCCATGCATATACCTTTTCTCTCTCTATAAGGTATGAGATCCTCACTCCCAACTCCATCCCCAAGGGCTTCATGGATGGCAAACAGGCCTGTGTGCTCATGGTAAGAGAAGGGCATTATATCTTGTTCTAGAACATTGTCACTCATTTAGAATGAAGAGATGAATGTTGTCAGTTTAGCTGATTGTATACCTCACCCTCCTGTCAGATCAAAAGCCTGGAGCTGGATCCCAACCTGTTCAGGATTGGTCAGAGTAAGGTGTTCTTCAGGGCTGGAGTGCTGGCCCACCTGGAGGAGGAGAGAGACATGAAGATCACTGATGTCATCATCAGCTTCCAGGCCTGGTGCAGAGGCTACGTGGCCCGCAAGTAAGGAGACCCCCTGACTTCAAGTGTCTATCATATGGCTGCAGTGGAAATGTTCTGATGTCTTAACTGTATTTGGACGATACCAAAGTGTTTCTCGCTCTCTCTGCTTGCTCTGCAGGGCCTTTGCCAGGAGACAGCAGCAGCTGACCGCCATGAAGGTGATCCAGAGGAACTGTTCTGCCTACCTCAAACTCAGGAACTGGCAGTGGTGGAGACTCTTCACCAAGGTACACATTATACTTATGCTAATGTTGTTCCTATACAATGGTACTTGACTCAGCTAAACCCCCAGGGAATACTGGCGTATAACTGCCTTTCTCTTCTCCTCTGAACTGTCCCCCTCCCCAGGTGAAGCCCCTGCTGCAGGTGAGCAGGCAGGAGGAGGAGATGCAGGCCAAGGATGATGAGTTGAGCAAGGTGAAGGAGAGGCAGGAGTATGCTGAGATACAGCTGCAGGAGATGGAGGTCAAACAGCACCAGGTAAGATGGAGGCCCTCATCACTGAAACAGCCCTGAAGTGACATGTTGATTTTATAATGAAACAATAATTGCTCAAGCTAATTTGAAAATGCATTCATGAACCCGTAACACCATATTGTTTCGGTCTCCCCCAGTTGAGTGCCGAGAAGCAGGCTCTGCAGGAGCAGCTGCAGGCTGAGACAGAGTTGTGTGCCGAGGCTGAGGAGATGAGAGCCCGTCTGGCCGCTAAGAAGCAGGAGCTGGAGGAGATCCTTCATGACCTGGAGGCCAGAGTGGAGGAGGAGGAGGAGAGAGCCACACATCTGCAGACAGAGAAGAAGAAGATGCAGCAGAACATCACAGTGAGGACACACACAAACCAACACACATTTTGTGTGCAGCATGGCAGGTACACACTGTACTAACTCTTTCCCCTCCTGTGTGTGTGTGTGTAGGACCTGGAGCAGCAGTTGGATGAGGAGGAGGCTGCCAGGCAGAGGCTGCAGCTGGAGAAGGTGACCACAGACTCCAAGCTGAAGAAGATTGAGGAGGACGTCATGGTTCTTGAAGACCAGAACAACAAACTCATGAAGGTCCGTATACAACCAATGGGCAGACGGGTGTGTGGATGGATACAATTATGTTGTGAACTCCTGGTTATGTGTGTCCCACAGGAGAAAAAGCTAATGGAGGAGCGTATCTCTGAGTTCACCTCTAACCTGACTGAGGAGGAGGAGAAGTCCAAGAGCCTTCAGAAACTCAAGAACAAACACGAGGCCATGATCACTGACCTAGAGGGTAGGTGGAGCACACACACCATGTTGACCAAGTTGGTCTTATTTCCTCAACATGTTCTCCTTCTCTATTAGACCGCCTGCGCAGGGAGGAGAAGGGCCGTCAGGAGCTGGAGAAGAACCGGCGTAAGCTGGAGGGAGATTCTACTGATCTCCTTGACCAGATAGCTGAGCTGCAGGCCCAGATCGCTGAGCTCCGCGCCCAGCTGGCCAAGAAGGAGGAGGAGCTGCAGGCAGCCCTGGCCAGGTGGATCTCTACAAGATCTCTGCAATCGCATACATACATAGTGGCTTTAGTGTGATCACTCTGTAAATTTTATTTTCGTGGCATAAGGAATGTTATAACTCCCTCCATTTTCCCTCTCCTCAGGATTGAGGAGGAGGCAGCCCAGAAGAACTTGGCCCAAAAGAAGATCCGGGAGATGGAAGCCCAGCTCTCTGAGCTGCAGGAGGACCTGGAGCTAGAGAGGGCCGCACGCACCAAGGCTGAGAAGAACCGCAGGGACCTGGGAGAGGAGCTGGAGGCCCTCAAGACTGAGCTGGAGGACACACTGGACTCCACCGCTGCCCAGCAAGAGCTCAGGTACTGACACCCAGAGGAGATCAGTTACGTAGTTGGCTACTGTGTTTCAATGAAACTGGTTTATTGTGAAATAAGATGCTATTTAGATGCCTTCATGTTGACCTTCTAGAAAAATTATTTCATGAATTGATGACAGTTCTCATACTCTCAAATTGCTTTATTTTCCTTGTTTCCCAGTATTTAGCTTAGTGCACAATCTGACAATTTCTAATTCCCTCTTTCCTTCGTTTCTCTACTTCTGTCTGTCAGGACAAAGCGTGAGACTGAGGTGAACCAGCTGAAGAAGGTTCTAGAGGATGAAGCCAAGGTCCACGAGCAGCAGGTGGTGGAGATGAGACTGAAACATAGCCAGGCCTTCGACGAGCTCAACGAGCAACTGGAGCAGGCCAAGCGAGTGAGTTATTTATACATACACACACCCTCAAGAATTCCTGTGTATTACAGCATCTGTACATGCACTGACCCCTGGTGTTCTGTCCCCTAACAGAACAAGGTGTCGGTGGACAAGACTAAGCAGGCCCTGGAGAGTGAGCGTAACGAGCTGGCCATTGAGCTGCAGACCCTGATGCAGGGGAAGGGAGACTCTGAGCACCGCAGGAAGAAGGCTGAGGGCCAGGTCCAAGAGCTACAGGTCAAACACGGAGAGAGCGAGCGCCAGAGGATTGAGCTGGCAGAGAAAGTGGCCAAGATGCAGGTACAGTACTATTAATCTCCTTTCGGGTACGATTTGGAGCATATGGCCTGGCCTGTACACTAGCTGGAAGGCCAATGTTGATGACTATTTTGGTTCTTGTGTTCCTCCCCAGGCTGAGTTGGAGACTGTCAATGGCTTGCTCAGTGAGGTGGAGGGTAAGTCCATCAAAGCGTCCAAGGACTGCTCTTCTGTGGAGTCTCAGCTGCAGGATGTGCAGGTATAGTACTCCATAGACGACAACAGATCCATGTATTCAATATTGCAGTAGTTTTGTCATGGTTGTAAAAGCTCAGTCATTAAGCTGCTATAACTGTGCCGGTCTTTCTCTTCTACCTACAGGAGCTGCTCCAGGAGGAGACTCGTCAGAAGCTGTCCATGGGCACTCGTCTGCGTCAGCTGGAGGATGAACAGAACACTCTGAGAGAACAGCTGGAGGAGGAGGAGGAGGGCAAGAGGAATGTGGAGAAGCAGCTGCTCACCGTGCAGGCTCAGGTATACACTTACAGCAACATACACCTTAAAATTGGATTGATGCAAATGTGCTATTAGAACGTTTTTGTTCAACACATCACTAGAACCATAAACCGCACCACAGAATGTTTGAGTGACAAGTGGTGTCCCCCTATAGCTGGCAGAGATTAAGAAGAAGTCTGAGCAGGAGGCGGGCTGTCTGGAGAGCGCGGAGGAGGGGAAGAAGAGGCTGCAGAGGGACCTGGAGGGGCTCGGCCAGCGGATGGAGGAGAAGTGCAGTGCCTTTGAGAAACTGGATAAGACCAAGACTCGTCTGCAACAGGAGCTGGACGACATGGTGGTGGACCAGGACCACCTCAGACAGATCGTAACCAACCTGGAGAAGAAGCAGAAGAAGTTTGACCAGGTTAGTTGTAACACTAGCTAGGTTTCCATCCAATTTGTGACAGTTTTTCATGCAAATATTCAAAATTCTGCTTAAAAACAATATATGCATTTTACCAGCAGAGATGTTTCCATCAAATTGACTTGTTGTGAATCAAAGGCTGTACGTGACGACCTAGTGCACATAAAAATATCTTTTGTGGGTGAATTCCCATGTACCGAGGGGGAAAAAAGAAAGATATGTTAAATGGGTTTTCCTCATTTTTGGGGGGGATTTTCTACAACGAATGTGCCCGCTCTGGCCTTGATATGGGCGCTTTAGCCAACAGCTCGCCGATACAGTGCAGGTAAGCTACCTACAAAAGGTTTTTATGGACAGAGTTAAGATTTTTATTTGTTAAACGGCAGCCAAGCATCGACCATGTCACCAGAATAAGGCCCTCAATATTTATTGGAAAGGAGCATCAAGCTCATTACTGTGTACTTTCACCACCCTGTGAAATTCATCCCAACTTACTTCATCTAACCTAGTAAAATGCTTTCCTAAGTTGTAGTGGGAGGACCACACGTCATCGCGTTACTCCAAGTTACTTTGATATGATGGTTACTTTATCAATATTTGTGCATAAAGGCATTTCACCATTTCTCACATTCCTCCATTTTACTTCTAGATGCTGGCTGAGGAGAAGACCATCTCATGCCGCTATGCTGAGGAGAGGGACAAGGCTGAGGCTGAGGCCAGGGAAAAGGAGACCCGGGCCCTGGCTCTGACCCGCGAGCTGGAATCCCTCATTGACATGAAGGACGAGATGGACCGCGCCAACAAGCTTCTCCGTGCTGAGATGGAGGACCTGGTCTCCTCCAAGGATGACGTTGGCAAGAGTGTAAGACATCCTAGTGTCAATTTTTTTTTGGGGGGGGGTTGTTCTAGGTAGAAATCAATTCAAATCCTCTATTTTCATACGGGTCCTATTTCTCATAATCTCCACTGTTCGCCTTCAGGTACATGAGCTGGAGAAGTCCAAGCGTGGCATGGATCAGCAGCTGGAGGAGATGAGAACTCAGCTGGAGGAGCTGGAGGACGAGCTGCAGGCCACGGAGGACGCCAAGCTGCGTCTGGAAGTCAACATGCAGGCCATGAAGGCCCAGTACGAGAGAGACCTGGCAGGACGAGATGAGATGGGCGAGGAGAAGAAGAGACAACTGGTCAAACAGGTACACTAGTAGCTACAGGTGTAACTTTGTAGGTAGTGGTTTCTTACTGTGTTATGTCCATTGCATGATGGGACATGTAGTCCAGTGATTGAAAGCTTGAATCGCTCTGGTCCTCAGGTGCGGGAGATGGAGTTGGAGTTGGAGGATGAGAGGAAGCAGCGCTCTGTTGCTGTGGCAGCCCGTAAGAAGCTGGAGCTGGACCTGAAGGAGCTGGAAGCAGCCATCGACATGGCCAACAAGAACCGTGATGAGGCCCTCAAACAGCTTAAGAAGCTCCAGGTAACAACCAATTACATTATCACCAGCTTCTGACTATAGTTTTTATACCATGACCACATTCTACTCTAATCAAGATGCATGCAGATGGTGAATAGTTTGCTTGAAATATGCTTTGACCCTCTCCCTCTCCACCAGGCCCAGATGAAGGAGCTTCTGAGGGAGCTGGAGGACACTCGTATGTCCAGAGATGAGATCATGGCCCAGGCCAAGGAGAACGAGAAGAAACTCAAGAGCATGGAGGCCGACATGATCCAGATGACCGAGGTCAGTCTGCGCTGCTGCCCCTCACCTAAGCATCTCACACTAGTCGTTTTATTCTCAACTAACACCTCGTCCTCCCAAACAATGCAAAACCTACTACTAGGTCTTTATACATTTTACTGTGAAACTGTATTTGCACTTAACTCAAACTTTTGCACAAATCCTCCACTGAAATCATGATTAATGTGGAAAGTTATGAGAACTTATCTCAAGTTAGGATTTGTCCCACTCCCACGCACACACTTTGGTTCTGCCACACTCTATCCCCCCAGGAGCTGGCTTCTGCAGAGCGTGTGAAGAGACAGGCCCAGCAAGAGCGAGACGAGCTGCAGGATGAGATCAACAACCAGGCCGCCAAGAAGTAGGAACCATTTTCAAAAGCTTTCATAACCTACTGTTTATCTCTGCTTCTAATGACCCAAATGTCTATCCCTTGTTCTTCTCTCCCCATCTTTCTTTCCCACCTTTCCTCTTCCCCTCAGTGCTCTGATTGCGGAGGAGAAAAGGAGACTGGAGGCTCGTATTGCACAGCTAGAGGAGGAGCTGGAGGAGGAGCAGTGTAACACTGAGCTGGTAAACGATAGGCTGAAGAGAGCTCTGCTGCAGGTAGGACAGCCAAGGACGGCAAGTGACTTTCATGCCCCATGTGTACAGACTGGGATAGTGTACTTCTAATGATAAGGTGAGTCAGGCAGTTTAACCCCCTGTCTCTGTCAGACTGACCAGATGACTGTGGAGCTGACGGCAGAGCGCAGTACCTCCCAGCGCCTGGAGGGGGCCCGCTCCCAGCTGGAGCGCCAGAACAAGGAGCTGAAGCTGAAGCTGCAGGAGCTGGAGGGAACAGTGAAGTCAAAGTACAAGGCCACTATTGCCGCCCTGGAGGCCAAGATCGCCCAGCTGGAGGAGCAGGTGGACATCGAGACCAGGTGAGTGGGTCTGAGCCTGACCTTAGACCACCTGCATCCTCATTCAGAACCCACATCTCATGTGCTCTCCATAATGCATAAAATTACCGAAATTGCAGCATGGGTGAGATCATATGGTGAAAATCCCACAAGCCATGGAGAAGTTAAGTAGATGTTTCAGCCTGTCCATGTGACCCAAATGTATGTTTCCACAGGGAGAGGCAGCAGGCGTCCAAGCTGGTGCGCCGCACAGAGAAGAAGCTAAAGGAGGTCGTCCTCGCGGTGGACGATGAGAGACGCAACACAGAGCAGTACAAAGACCAGGTCAGGACTCAAACAAGTTTCAACACAAGCCCAACAGCTTTACACCAGTAAACTTGGTTTCTATTTTCCCCTGCGTGATTCTATTTTGAATGTATGTGAATGATTTTAATGTAGTACATTTATATAAAGCTTTCACACTAGATTTCTTTGTACTTTACATTGTCTTGGATCTCACCCTATCCACCACCTATATCAAATCAAATCAAATCAAATTTATTTATATAGCCCTTCGTACATCAGCTGAGATCTCAAAGTGCTGTACAGAAACCCAGCCTAAAACCCCAAACAGCAAACAATGCTATATGTAGCATCCACCTTGGTACTTGTTGCTAATGCTTGTGTGTGTACACAGTCGGACAAGCTGAACTCTCGTATGAAGCAGTTGAAGAGGCAGCTTGAGGAGTCTGAGGAGGAGGCCCAGAGAGCCAACGCCAACCGCAGGAAACTGCAAAGGGAGCTGGAGGACGCCACTGAGTCAGCCGACGCCATGAACCGTGAGGTCAGCACCCTCAAGAGCAAGCTCAGGTACGTACACCTCCATCACCCAACCGGACTAAATGCTGACGCACTGAACTCTATTGTAAATGAAGCCGTCTGTACTAGCACCCTACACAGCATACTTGCATTTACAATGTATGTATCAAACTAATTCCCTCTGCTACATTACTGATCATGTATCCTCAGAGGGCCTCCATGGTATGTGCCTCTGTCACGATCTCTCTGCCCTAATCACTGATCTCTACGCCTCTGTTCCAGGCGTGGGGACCTCCCCTTCACCATGCGCCGCATTGTCAGCCGCGCAGGCATTGAGAGCGACGAGGAGAGCGAGCCCAAGAGCGAGACCCCCGAGCCCAAGACTGAATGAACAGCCAGTGTTCCCTGCTGTCCATAGGATGGACCTGCAACAGTCATACACAACACACACAAACCCACACATACCACATAAAGTACACTTAGAGGGACACAAACATCATGATACTGTATGATTTAGAGGCAGTAAATATACTTCACAGCCAGACCTCAGTCTCTCTTTAATAAGAGACTTGACAATCTCTGTACACTTGTATTCCATATAAGCCAATACAACAGTACTTCAGACAATTGCCATACTGACATAACTCCTATGAACTTGTGGGCCACATTTATTTTCTCTTGCTTCATTCTCTGGGAAAAAAAAAATGAATGATATTTTTGTAAGGAAACATTCCATTAGAAATAATCCTATTTTGGGGATCTTTTTCTAACTGAAGCAAGAACGAACGAAAGAAATATAAATGAAGGATTACTCAAGGGGACCAAAGTAATATCGCAATCTATAGATTTGTATTTTATGCTATAGTTTTTATAATGGTTAAGTATGAAAGTACTACACGTCTATGGCTCTTGCTCGCTCTCACCTCAGTTTATAATGGAGGTTTATGTGCTCAATTGTACCGTATTAATTTAGCTGCGTATAGTACTTAAAACACGAATATGCTTTTGGGCTTAAGAAAACGATACAACTATAGACACACACGAAGCACACAGAATTGGAGAATTTGATTTGTGCCAAATTGTCTTATTTTTGCACTGAGATTTAAGACTGGATTAGAAATGATAGTCAACTGCATTTGTGCATTAAATGAAGACATTGATAGACAGCAGATGCACCTCAAACAAGAAAAGACTAATTCTGAGAAACTGCAGGCTCTGTATTCATGCCAACACACTAAAGCCTCTCAGTCAAATTCTACTGTTCAAGGTTGTTTTTTTTCTGGATCCAGGTATTGCTTTTTTTTTGCATTTCTTTACTATCAATGTTTTTATTGATGCGCAGGGCGACAGTTACGGGGTGGTGGGGTACTTTATTACTCACGAACGCTGTATTCTCAGAGCTCTGCTTTGCAGGGTATAGGGGTGGTGGGGTACTTTACTCACGAACGCTGTATTTTCAGAGCTCTGCTTTGCAGGGTATAGGGGTGGTGGGGTACTTTACTCACGAACGCTGTATTCTCAGAGCACTGCTTTGCAGGATATAGGGGTGGTGGGGTACTTTATTGCTTTGCAGGGTATAGGGGTAGTTGAACAGAATAAAGCATGTTTGGCTGAGTGGAACGTTACATTCTGCAGCGCTGTAGTCTTAACACATCACATGATATCCTGATGGCATCTTTACTCTGACAGAAAGATTGGGAAGATGACTCCCTGTTGAAATGCCTGGCCAGGTGTTTATCCCATGTATTTAAGGGATGGGGTGACGTAGATGAGTGAATGTGCTTTAGGTCTGGGTGAACTGACCCCTGCAGGCTGTGCTCAGGGTTGCCTTTTTTGCTCACACTGCTGGGAAGTGAGAGGAATTTGTTATTAATGATGGATAACAGACAAAGGATCACTCTCTTTCTCTCGCACTTGGAAGCAAAAAAGAAAAGAGAAAATAAATCTCAATTTTGTACCGTCATTTTCTCTGCAGCTCTGAAATGAAATCTTGAGTTGTGTATTGTTGATAGTAATTGCAATAAAGATGGCTTTCTAAACTGCAACCATTGACTCTTGAGAATTTTTATGTCCATAAAGGGGCAGTTACTACCCCCCCCCCCCTTTTCCTTATGAGGTTAGTTCAAAGTAAATGTTAACGAATGGCCTCGAAACATGGTTAAAAATGTTATCATGGATGGTTAGTCCTTGCATCCATAGCTTTGTCTATGAATTTGAGTGGTTACATTCCTCCGGCCCCACCCCTCATCTGTTTACTGAAACAGGCTGGGATTTCGAGTTAATGTGTCTACTGCTGATTGCCGCTTTAAACTGGCAATCCACTAGACTATCTGATCTAATATTGTCCTGTAGTCTTTATTTTTAGGTAACGTGATCTCAGACATGACCACAAGAGGATAGTCTTGACTATCCCAGTTGCAATGGTTCCCCAGGACAAACTACATAACGAAGCAAGTCTCAACCGGTTTAAACAGAATATTGCACACGGATGGACAGATTTGGGTGAGAACTGAATGTCGTTTGTATATTGTGTTAATAAACGGCCTATTGTAAACTACACTATTTCAGCGAATGGCCCTTATTGTTTAATCAAATAATTACAGATACCTGTTTCTGTTTACATCTTTTTGTCCATTATCCAGTTCAATGCTTTGCTCTATACATTTATAAATGTGAGTTCGTTCTCATTTATCTCCCTCACCAACTTCAAACATCTGCTATCTGAGCAGCTAACCGACCGCTGCAGTACAGTCTATCGGCAAATAGCCCACCCATTTTTACCTACCTCATCCCCATACTTTATTTATTTATTTACTTTTCTGCTCTTTTGCACACCAATATCTCTACCTGTACATGACCATCTGATCATTTCACTCCAGTGTAAATCTGCAAAATTGTAATTATTCGCCTACCTCGTGCCTTTTGCACACAATGTATATAGACTCCACGTTTTTCTTATTGTGTTATTGACTTGTTCATTGTTTACTCCATGTGTAACTCTGCTCACACTGCTATGCTTTATTTTGGCCAGGTCGCAGTTGCAAATGAGAACTTGTTCTCAACTAGCCTACCAGGTTAAATAAAGGTGAAATGAATAAAAAAGTGCACGTTTTGTAATCAACTTGTCTTCGGGTTTTGTTCTCATTCTAATTAATTGAAATAGTATTAGAGGTACGATTTTCGGTAAATGTTTTGTTGGACTGGGAAACGCTTCTGACAACTATCCTGTTCATGATTGTTAGGGTTTTGTATTAGAGCTTACTATTCGTTGATTCTGGTACTTTCAAATTGGAAATTCAGAGCTCATGTTTCCAAGTCAGATTCCTAGTGCCGACAAGCACGAGAACAGGCATAAACGCCTAAACTGCGTGGGAATCCTGAGATGCATATAGTTACAAAGATCACTGTAGGCCTCTGTTTAACATGATTGAAAATTATGTAGTGTGAGAACTGTGACATGTTGCTCATATTTGTTAAAATTAATATCAATATTTTTTAATTACCTTGAATGTTAGTCGACATGTGCATTAAAGGTTGACATGGGAGTGCAAATTCATTCCTGTCAGTCTTTCCTGTACTGTCCTGATTCTGCAACAGTTCTATAACCCCGGATCATCATCACTCCTATTCCAGTTCCATGCTAAGTTTTGGCTGAATGAGTGTGCACCTAGTCATTTGGCGACGTCTGTGTTACATTAACAATAGTCATTCATTGTATTAATCTGTTTAAATGTATATAATGTGTGCTGAGTCACTTGACTCGATCACAAAATCAGTCAGATGTATGCCGATTGACATGTCTGTCTGTACCCATTTAAAGTAATGTTTTGAAATGACAGAACATATTCCATAAATGTAGATCAAGATTTAAGGGTCTGGAGTCTGGACACATTAAAAACAGTCCTGGACTAAAAAGCACTTTCAAACTTTATTTGTCCTCCTGTGCCTCAAATTGAGAGCATGAGGCTTCAGGGCCACCCTCCACATATACACACATGTTCACACCACACACACACACAGACATATACACATACTCACACAGATGTGCACACACACACTCATGAGAAACATGTGCAGCGTGATCAGGGTGTATGTAATGCTAATGTGCTGGGTGGTGATCTTTTGATTAGTTAATAAGTAACTGTGTGTCTTAAATGGGAACCATAGTGTGTGTCAGGTGATTCCTACATTGGGTTTGTGCTGTGGTGAGTGCCCCAACCCCTCGGATCAATCAGAGGCAGTGCAGCTCTCCAGTATCTGCTGTAAGGGACACATTGTACCAACATTGCAAAACACCCGTGCTTTAAGTTACAGCCTGTAACATTCTATATCAGTTTTGAAAGGTTATTCTGTCTTATGTAATGGATTGTGCAGCTGAAATGCCCATTCTTGAGATCTTCACTTGTAATCTCTAGTGCAGGAGCGTTTGGAAAAGTTGAATGGACAGGGGCAGAGTAAGGACTGAGAAAGTGATTCAAAAAGAGGAAAAGACGAGAGGATTTTGATCATACAAGGACAACATCATTGGATTGGAATTTATTCTCAACTTTCAAAATAACCATGGAACTGTCTCTGGTGAGTGGGTTTTTTTATAGATAATTTAGTATTTGATCCATAATGAAAGTCTGAAGGACAAATTCTAGAGTAACTTCAGTGACGGTTGTACATGTACTGTGAATAGCTGAGTATGTTTTCTTGATGTGGTTATAATATTTAATTGGGTTATAATATTTAATATCTCAGTTAAGATTTCACATGCATTTTATGTCAGGCTGTGATTTTGGATCAGGGTCACCCAGGACTACTTTCTCAATCCAGCCCCTATGTTAATCACATTACCATTCTGTGACATAGTTGATTGACCCAGTTGTCCTTACCCCTCTAACCTGATGGGAGTTTCAGTACACTTTAATACTATGCACTTTCTCAGGCTGTTCTATAATATTCAATGTTTTCAAGTTCAGTATTGTCCTCTGCCCTGAATTAGGTCAAACTCCGGTGTGCCACCTTAAATCTTCATAGACATGCCAAACAAGTGAGCAAGGATTTGCCAAGCCTCCCCTGTGCCGACACTGCCATTGGTCAGCAAGCACTGTTGGTGGGCTGTTGCCATAGCACCCTCATTAAGGGAGGGGCAGGGACATGTTGAGAAAGTGTGGGTTTCAAGTCCCAGTGAAAGAGTACAGGTTGTCAATGTTACATCACAGTACAGGAACTACCATTCATTTACCAGAGCTGAGGACATTGAAATGTACTAGAATTCATGCCCAGTGATAAGGAAATAAAAGCACTTTTACACTAGTTCTAGAGCAGCACATACCCTAAGAACATACACTCTAGAATGTAAACCGTGATAAGTTTTATGGAAGCCAGAACATACAAAAAACATGCGCATGCGCTCATACACATACACTGACATTTACAATGTATGACGCATGGCATTTTGCAGAGATGTGCATTCGCTGGAAGCCGAAAGATGAGGGGTAGAGTAGGAGAAGCAGCATTGAGAGGTTGTGTGTGAGAGAGAGTGGAAACATACGGCAGTGGATTAAGCTGCTTTGTGAAGGGAAACCGAGGAAAGCTTATAGAGAAGTGAAGAGAGGGATGGAGGCTTTTGCCCTGACAACCCACCACAGTTCATAACAGCTTAGCCAGAGAGGGGAAGGAAACGGACAAATGCAGGAAAAACAGGATCAGCCACTGAAAAGTAGCCCGGGGAAGGTAGGGATGTGGACTGTAGGAGGGATGTGTGTGTTGTTTTGTATGTTCTGTGTGTGGCGTCTTATTTTTTTGTCTGTAATGACAGCATGTGAAAATTGGAGGGACTGGGTATGGTGTATATGATGCTTTTTCTGCAGCCATCCAGTTCTTTGTTGATTTGTGTTGGCAGATTGTTTAAAGAACTAAGCATGCCAATTATGATAATGCATTATAACACATACTTGATATAGGGTGACATTATTTCCCAGGACCCACTCTGCCTGGTGCTTTCCATCGTAAACAATCATAAGTCCCATCATGCTTTGGGCTCTCGCTGAAGAGCACTCTACCATGACTGGTGTGTGATCGGTGTTATCACTCTCCCTTCCTCCCCTCTCTGCTTGTCTCTCCCTTCAGGGTCACCCGGCTCTCAAAGCCTTTATGTGTGGCTCTCTCAGTGGAACATGCTCCACCCTGCTCTTCCAGCCTCTGGACCTGGTCAAGACCCGCCTGCAGACCCTTCACAGCAACATGCAGCCTGGGTGAGTAGCCTTCAGCTGGCTCAGTCAACACCTCTACAGCATAGTCCACACTTCCACATAGTAATCAGGTGAGGTTACGTTTGTAGTAAGATTTCTGGCTCTAGATTACAGTCTTGTCCTAGACCATGAGACCAACTAGCATTGCATTACTCTATTGACTTGCCTCATTGACTAAGCAATATTGTAGATCTGAACATTGAGTCCAAAGAGTCATAAAACTCATGCTGGTTCCACACTTAAATATAACTTTTAGGTTGTTTCATAGGACGTGTTAATATGGCTTTCTCTCTCTCTTACGCTCTTTCAGTTCAGCAAGAGTGGGGATGGTGACTGTGTTCTTAAGTGTTGTACGGACAGAGAAGCTCATAGGACTTTGGAAAGGGGTCTCACCAGTAAGTTGGCCTCTCTTTATGATCAGTAATATAAATAGAAACACGTCAATTGTGTTGAATCTGTGGGTTGAGTATATGACTCTGACAGTATGTCTGCTCTGCTTCCTCCTCCAGTCGTTTGTGAGGACCATCCCTGGTGTAGGGATCTATTTCAGCACCTACTACTCTCTGAAGCAGCACTACTTCCTGGAGCAGGGCCCCGGGGCCATGGAGTCTGTGCTGCTGGGAGCTGGGGCCAGGACTGTGGCAGGGGTCTGCATGCTGCCTGTCACTGTCCTTAAGACTCGCTTTGAGGTATGTTCAGGTAGAGCGATGGAGGGGCAGGAAGGAAGGAAAATATAAATACTTTTCTATATACTGTATGATTACAGTAACTACGTGAGTACTGTTTAATGTTAATTTTTATTTTTATTTTACCTTTATTTAACCAGGCAAGTCAGTTAAGAAAAATTCTTATTTTCAATGATGGCCTAGGAACAGTGTTCAGGGGCAGAACAACAGATTAGTACCTTGTCAGCTCGGGGGTTTGAACTTGCAACCTTCCGGTTCCTAGTCCAACTCTCTAACCACTAGGCTACCCTGACGCCCCAATGTGTTGGTGTTTACTGTATTGTCTGTTGTTGTTTCAGAGTGGCAGGTATAACTACGTGAGCATGGCGGGGGCTTTGCGCAGTGTGTGTCAAACAGAGGGACCCAGAGCTCTGTTCTCAGGGCTGACCGCCACCATCCTCAGAGATGCTCCCTTCTCAGGCCTCTATGTCATGTTCTACAGCCAGGGCAAGAACACTCTGCCACAGGGTCAGTATCAGAACACCACACTAATGCTCAACACTAGTATTTGTTTCACTAGTGTGCGATCACTTTGAAGTGTCAGTATGGGGACGCCGATGACATAAACATGGAGCAGTAGTATTGGTTACACTAGAAGCCACAGTTGATAACTTTGACGTATCTGTCTCAATGTGAATTGTTTGGTGTGGAGTGGAATTTATAGTGTCTCTCTGTTTCTTCCTCCTAGAGATAAGCACGTCTCCCTACGCGGCCCTGGCTAACTTCAGCTGTGGGATTCTGGCCGGGGTCCTGGCTTCCCTAGTCACCCAGCCAGCTGACGTGGTCAAAACCCATGTCCAAGTCAGCCCACATCTGTACAGGAGGACTGCAGATGCTGTGCGATACATTTACAATGTAACTATCTCTCTGGGTGTTTTATTGAATACAGTGGTGTTACTATGCTTAGGGCAATAGCACTGTTATAATATACTGATGTTGTTCTTATATGGGTCAGGCTAAACTGTTGTCTTTATGTGTTTATATGCTGACCTTATATGCTGACCTCTAGCCTGCAAACAGTGTCACACTATGTAATAAAACATCAGGGTTGATTTATAGTAGTTGACATGTGCCATTCTTTCTCTCCGTCTCTCAGGAGCACGGGTTTCAAGGGTTCTTCCGGGGTGGGGTGCCACGTTCTCTGAGGAGGACCATGATTGCTGCCATGGCATGGACGGTGTATGAACAGATGATGGCCCGCATGGGGCTCAAGTCCTGAGGAGGGATGACAAAAAAGAGGGATGACAAGAACAAGGGATGACAAGTCCTGAAGAGGGAGAATGAAATGTGGACCGAGGAAGAAAGTGAAAGTCAAGTCACCGAGGACAAACCAGTACAGTGAGGAGTGCCCTGGAAGGCACTGCTGTGTTTGTGTCTTAAGACTGCCTAGTTGAGTGTGCCAATAGACTTCTTCACTGACATACAGTATTCTGCCATAACATTATTAACACATTGCAAAGATATGATACCTCAAGGACTAGTATCCATACTTTGACAGAAAGATGAGGACTAGTAGTGTTATTAAAATGTCTGTATATTTGAATGGATTGCAATAGTTTTGCATTGCACAATATTGTCTGTCGTCATTGTATGTGAGGCTACACCAAACAAGACTTTCATTTATTATTCTACTGGGCTGCTTTCAAAATTCCATATTGCACTATAAGTCGTAAGATATTGTTGGTCCCTAACTAGCCACTGTACTCCCAGCCACACTGACTGTTTAAGCTACTGTTTAAGCTACTTTAAATATATATCCCACTGTAGAATTCTACAATGTTAGGTACCTGTTTTCTCTAGACTTTAGCACAACTTGTATCTGCTTGTCTTTAAATTGAAGGTAAAGAACACTAATTGCTTAACATACTGATCCTTAGCTGGAAATGCACTTTAACCACTTGGTTAATCTAAAACCCTGGAGTGTCTCATGCCGCAGTGAGTCTGCCTGCCTCCCTTTGTGCCAAACTAATGCCACTGTTCTAAGATATTATTCTGGGAGAGATGCTGTAACATATAATAAGCTTTGCTTGCTGTCCATTTGAGCTGTACATTTGATTTACCTTAGAAGGGTATTATAATTGTTCATGTTTTCATATTTGATATAATTTATTACTGTTTATTGTAATGGTGAATAATTTTGCAGGTGTGTTGAAGAGAACATTTTCCATGTTTTTTTTAATGTAAAAAATGTATTAAAAAAACATCAAATTATATAAGAATACAACATGAGTCTGCTAATATTCATTATATAAGGCATTTGCTTTGTCTGTCATGTATCCCTTTACACCTCTTTTTCTCCATGTTCTCTTCCCTTTCTCTCTCCACACTGTGAAACAACAAAGTGACATGACATTAGTGCCTTGGCAAACCTTTCCACCACTGCAACCCATGCGTCCTCAGAAGGAAATGAAATGACACCTGATATACTGAATCCTGGCTGAGGCGGTGGTTAGGGGGTCACTGTGAGAGACAGACAGGCAGCTCAGCTTAGTCCAGATACATGTTCCACCAATCCCCTACTTATATGGCCCATAAATCCCATGACAGTTGGTCTCTGAGCGTTAATAAGTACACCTACAACCCAACATTGACCTCGTTATTCAACGAGGTCATATAAAAACCCCACACAGTACTTGAGAGCAGCGAATGTTTCTAGTACATGGGCCATTCTCAGTATCAACATTAGTACGGCATTACTGGAGGTTGCTTTTATTTTCATTTCACCTTATACACAGCCATTATACCTACCAACAGTAATAGCAGTGCATGATGATAATATGCTTATCACAGAGCTGTCAGACATAAGACTGGGAGAAGGGGGCAGGGTTGTGACATCAAAGGGATAGTTAATGATAAGGAGAGTGAAGGGCAAGAGCCAAGTCAAAGTAAGGCATTCGGCTATACTGATCTAAACCAGTTTTCTTCTTGACAATGTCGATTTGATTCTTTTTTCCATCTAGACACTTTGTACATTAACACCATGTTATTAGCTTAGTATGCCATATTTTGTTATTAGCCAAGTATGAGTCATATTTAATTGTTTGTGCATTACATGTCTAACACATTATGTAAAACAAACACTGTTAACCTATTGGAAACTTGTGCAACTTTGTGGTTATTTTTTTATCTTAATGACATGACACCCAGTTCCAACGCAATCAGCTATTCTCATCAGGAACCTTATATCAAGGACTGCAGTGTGCATGTGTCACAGTGGCCTTTGCTTTCAAAGTTAGATAGGGTTCACTGACATATGAAGTGAGTTTGACACAGATTAGGAGTTTATTGAGGTCGTAGATGACATATGTGTGTAAACTTGCTGTGGAGAATACCTAGGTGGTTGCTACTTAAAGTCCCCAGGACATTCACAGTATTAGGCAAGACTGCCTTTTCTTGTGCACCAGACGCATGGAATAATCTAAAATCCATGCTTCATCTAGATATGTTAGTGCCACTGAATGAATTTAAAATATGGGAGACTTGTTACAGAGGAGTGTAAATGCTTTTTTTAAGGCTGGTTCATGTATTGTATTGCTGTATGTTTTAATTATGTAATGTATTGATTGTTTTGCTGCGTCCCTGGCCAGGTTTCCATTGAAAAAGAGGCTCTGGGTCTCAGTGGGCTTTTCCTGGTTAAATAAAGGTTAAATAAAATTGAAAAAATAGATGCACCGCAAATACATTAAGATTGAGCCACTGAAAGGACTTTGAGAACAACCCATTAACTTATCCTTTTTAAGTGGCCTATTCAATAAGTCATAAAAGCTTATTTTTTATTCACTCAGTCACATAACCCCACTTCCCGCAATAACATGTCATACCCATACCCCATACCCCTGTAATTACCCCATGACCTTGACATTGGTCAAAACATTGAAATTATATTTTCCAGCACCCATCCCAAGAGGTCCTGAGGCAAGTTGGCATTTTTGAAATTGATCTATTCTTATACAACAACAAAAATAATTTGAAAACTTATTGCAAAATCACTATGTACATATTGTGATACCTTCACCTGGAACTCCGTATCTCTAGCAAATAAAGTTGCAACACAGGCCACTCTAACCGAGAAGTCAACGTCTCCCAATTGTCTTAATATGGTCTTTCCATCGCATTGTCTTAATATGGGCTCCTCGTCCGACCTCTAGTTACCGGTTTCACCCAACCCATACGCTGCTACTCTGTGCTGCTAGTGCGCTGGAGTGTTTGCGCCATCTAGTGAATGAAATATCCAATTAGACAGTTATAGTTCCAGTCAGCGAAACAACCAATCGTGTGCTTTGAAATTTGAGTATATATTTGGCGTAATTTCCTTTAGTCTTCCTCTTTGGCGCGCGTGGTACATGTTTTGCGTTGTTTCGTGGTGAGTTTTAAGTTACTTTTCACGCTTTTTTTTTAGATGTAAAACATCACTTAAATAGACGAAGTAATCAGTGACTATGTCCAGAATGTCTCACATTAGTCTATCTAGATGTTTGAATTTGAAGGCTTTATATGACTTGAAAGCTAACACTAACATGTCGATTAGACACGTGCCTGACATGCTGTTTAGCGCACTGTGTCCTGCCAAGTACACTTGCCAGGCCATTTAATTCTAGCAAATGGGCCACTGGCGCATAAGCGCAACGCGTAGATGGACCTATCAACTACAATGTCTGGGACTGGAATAATTGTTGAATACTATATATATCTCTCTTGACTCCTGGTTCCTCTTTTTTTTTCCGGCACTCAAGGCAGGGAAAGTGGTCAAGATGTCCGGAAATCTAGATGTCCTTCAAATGAAGGAGGAGGATGTGCTTAAGTTCCTGGCTGCAGGAACCCATCTGGGAGGAACTAACACAGACTTTCAGATGGAGCACTACACCTACAAGAGAAAGAGTGACGGTGAGTGGTTGGTGGTCCTGAACACCCAAAACACTCTTTGGAACAAAACTACTTGTAGTTGTATAAGCCAGTGGTCAACCCACCCTGGTTGTGGAGGGATACTGTCTATGCAGGCTGCTGTTCTAGCACAAGCATGCCTGATTTGGATTTTTGGGCTGGGTTTCTGTATAGCACTTTGATGTCGGCTTATGTCTAAAGGGCTTTATAAATACATTTGATTGATATTCAAGGTCTTGATGAATAGTTGAAATGGATGTCTGTTTCAATGCTGGGCTGTAACAACAAATGCTTCTGTCCCCTTCAGCTCACATAACTAGAGTTGATCACTGATTCTTTCTCTCACTAGATGGAGCACATTTGGGCAGGGTAAACTGGACACAGATCTGGGTGTACTGACTGCCCCTTGTCCTCAGGTGTGTACATCATCAACCTGAGGAAGACCTGGGAGAAGCTACTGCTGGCAGCCCGTGCCATTGTTGCCATTGAGAACCCAGCTGACGTCTGCGTCATCTCCTCCAGGAACACTGGACAGGTACAGCTCCAACTAGCAGCGTAGTGGACATGGTGAATAATTAATGGAACTGAATACTTGCCATATGTGTTTACCCATCAATTAGCCATGTTTCTGTAGATGTGGCTGCATGCATGCACACAAAGCCTTGCACCGATGTCTGTGTGCAGGTGTTGGAAGTTTGCTAGATGATTGGGCCCGGTTTATGTCAACAAATCAAATAAAAGGTTATCTGTCATGTGAGCCGAATACAGCCGGTTCATTAGGCCTTACAGTGAAATGCTTGCTTAGAGGCCCTAACCAACAGTGCAATTTAAGTAAAAAATATAGGTGCACAATAAATAAGTTAAGGAACTAAAAAGACTGAATAATAACAGTAGCGAGGCTATATACAGGCACTGGTTAGTTGTGCTAATTGAGGTAGTAGGTATGGTTAAAGTGAAGATGCATATAAACTTAACATGCGTACAATGTTTGTATGAACATTCGATTCAACAACTGAGACCTAAACTGAACAGGTTCCACAGACTTGTGACTAACAAATGGAATAATGTGTCCCTGAACAAAGGGGTGGGGGGCTTAAGTAACCGTCAGCAGCTGGTGGCCACCAGATACATTAAGTACTGCAGTGCATCTCCTCCTCATGGACTACACCAGATTTTCCAGTTCTTGCTGTGAGATGCTACCCCACTCTTCCACCAAGGCCTCTGTGAGTTCCTGGACATTTCTAGGGGGAATGACCTTAGCCCCCAACTTCTAATCCAACAGGTTCCAGATGTGCTCAATGGGATTGAGATCTGGGCTCTATGCTGGCCATGGCAGAACACTGACATTACTGCTCGTTCTGTGTGTGATTTCCTGCAAGACAGGATGGCTGGTGGCATTGTCATGCTGGAGGGTCATGTCAGGATGAGCCTGCAGGAAGGGTACCACATGAGGGAGGAGGATGTCTTCCCTGTAACGCACAGCACTGAGATTGTCTGCAATGATGACAAGCTCAGTCCGATAATGCTGTGACACACTGCCCCAGACCATGACGGACCCTCCAAATCGATCCTGCACTCTTTGCCAGTCCTGTCTGGTCCAGCGACGGTGGGTTTGTGCCCATAGGCGACGTCGTTGCCGGTGATGTCTGGTGAGGCCCTGCCTTTACAACAGGCCTACAAGCCCTCAGTCCAGCCTCAGCCTATTGCGGACAGTCTGAGCCTTGATGGAGGGATTGTGTGTTCTTGGTGTAACTCAGGCAGTTGTTGCTATCCTGTACCTGTCCCACAGGTGGGATGTACAGATCCTGTGCAGGTGTTACACATGGTCTGCCACTGTGAGGATGATCAGCTGTCCGTGCGGTCTCCCTGTAGCGCTGTCTTAGGTGTCTCTCAGTACGGTCATTGCAATTTATTGCCCTGGTCACATATGCAGTCCTCATGCCTCCTTGCAGCATGCTTAAGGCACATTCACGCAGGGACCCTGGGCATCAGAATGTCGGAATGGCCTCTTAAGTGTCCCAGGTTTTCATAACTGTCCTTAATTGCCTAATGTCTGTAAACTGTTAGTGTCTTAATGACCGCTCTGCAGGGGCATGTTCATTAATTGTTTATGGTTCATTGAACAAGCATGGGAAACAGTCTTTAAACCTTTTACATTGAAGATCTGTGAAGTTATTTGGATTTTATGAATTCTTTGAAAGACAGGGCCCTGAAAAAGCGATGTGTCTTTTTTGATGAGTTTATGATTAACAAGAGTAGTGTAAGAGGGGTTGGTGGGTGGCTGGAAAGAATGCAGATTGTCCGGGTTGCCAATGTGTGGGGGCACCGGTTAGTCTGGTTAGTTGAGGTAGTATGTACATGTAGGTATGGTTTAAAGTGACTATGCATATATGATAAACGGAGTAGCAGCAGTGTGAAAGAGGGGTTCGGCAGGCGGATTGCAAATAGTCCAGGTAACCATTTGATTACCTGTTCAGGAGTCTTATGGCTTTGGGGTTAAAAGCTGTTGCGAAGCCTTTTGTTCCTAGACTTGGTGCTCAGGTACCGCTTGCAGTAGTGAACAGTCTGACTGGGGTAGGTGGGGTCTTCCTCTGACACCACCTGGTATAGAGGTCCTGGATGGCGGGAAGCTTGGCCCCAGTGATGTACTGGGCCGTGCGCAGTACCCTCTGTAGTGCCTTGTGGGTCAGAGGCTGAGCAGTTGCCGTACCAGGCAGTGACTCAACCAGTCGGGATGCTCTCGATGTAACATTGGTAGGGCTTCCGCACAATGATTTTCGTTTGAGTTACCTGAGCCGTTTCAATTCTGCATGCTGTCTCGTGCTACTTGCCTTTCGAGTCCAAGGGCAGTGATGGGTGTTACACATGCTGTCTGCAGCTTGGTCGCTAATAACCTTTCATATACATTTTTGTAGAGAGCTGTGCTGAAGTTTGCCTCGGCCACTGGTGCCACCACCTTCCACGGTCGTTTCACCCCCGGAACCTTCACCAATCAGATCCAGGCTGCCTTCAGGGAGCCCCGCCTCCTAATTGTAACAGACCCTCGTGCTGACCACCAGCCCCTGACTGAAGCCTCTTACGTCAACATCCCCACCATTGCCCTGTGCAACACTGACTCCCCACTCCGATATGTTGACATCGCCATCCCCTGCAACAACAAGGTTAGACTGCTTTGCCCTCATACACTTAACACCTACGTGAGTTTACTGGTTGTTTGTCTTGCACACCGTTAGAGCCCGGCGCAGTCCTGTCAGTGCGGTGCTGGGTGTAGGATGTGTGCTACAGAAACGCAGTGCCTCTTTTCTCCCCTTGCTCCATCCGTGTGTAAGAGGGAGGGGGAATTTGGTAGAGGCCTTGCTACATATTTCTGTAAAAGACAGGTGTTCTAGTCTCACTGGTGCAGTTGGTCATGGTCTGATCTGTGCTCCAGGGTCACCACTCTGTGGGTCTGATGTGGTGGATGCTGTCCAGGGAGGTGCTGAGGATGCGGGGCACCATCTCCAGGGAGCACCCCTGGGAGGTCATGCCTGATCTCTATTTCTACAGGGACCCTGAGGAGGTAAGAAGCAGGCCTTTTAGACACCTATTTAAACCATTATACACCAAATTTACTAGTACGGCAAGCTTACCTACCTTCTCAACAGTAATGGACCTTGTATGTTCTGTTTGTGTTAGCCTAACAACTCATTGTTTTCCCTGGCAGATTGAGAAGGAGGAGCAGGCTGAGGCTGAGAAAGCTATGGGAAAGGAGGAGTTCCAGGGAGAGTGGACTGCTCCAGCAGCTGAGTTCACCCAGCCTGAGGTGGCTGACTGGTCTGAGGGAGTGGCTGTGCCCTCAGTCCCCATCCAGCAGTTCTCTGCGGGTAAGGATAGTGAAGATGTGGTTTCTGGTTCCACTATGCTGCGACTTGGTTTTAGGTTCTTGATTGATGCACTTGGCAGCATTTTCAAAGTCTAATTGAGTTGGATGTAAATTACTCTTGGTACCTATCAAATGTGTTTGTCTGAAAGGTCTCATGTTTAATTGTAATCCTAATTGAGTTTCCGCTTGACTTTCAGCTGCTGCTCTTGCCAAGCCAGCTGCTGAGGGGTTCACTGGTGAGTGTTGTGAGCTAAACATCAGCCTCCCTCTAATTGATTCGCCATAATTGTCATCTGTCGGCTTGCTTGATTAACCTACTCAAATATATCAAATTAGTGATTGTTGGTAAATGTATTTGCACATCTAACATTTTCTCTCTTGCAGAGGACTGGAGTTCCCAGCCAGCCACTGAGGATTGGTCAGCTGCCCCTACTGCCCAGGTCTCTGAATGGGGTGGGGACACTGCTACTTGGTCCTAAGCAATGGTGGCCTAATGTTTGACAGTACACTAAATAGCTTTTTTGGTGTACAAACTGACCCCTGACAATTTAAACACTACAGTGTAGTAGGCAAGTGACCAGAACAGCAATACTACATGAATATTAGCACAACTGTTATGCTTACACTTCACATTGAAAGAACTTACAAACATTTAATTAGACTGTTATATGTTGAGCCCTCTTAATGCTGACAAAAGGGGTAAGGCTCTTTAATTACACTGTTGGGTGATTTAGCAACTTTGGGCACTTTGGCCCTGTACGCGTTCTGAAATTAAAACTTACTGAAACACCATTTACCAGTTGTCTGATTTGTCAAGTAATAATCTCTGGCTGTGATTGTACTATTCAGGAATATATTTCTCAGACCACTGTAGACAAATGTAATTTCCATGTCATTAAACATCAATTTTAGTTGCAAATTAAATGCAATTTAAAATACTTATACATTTGTACATGAACTTGTGTATTAAGTTGTTTTTAGGGTTTTCATAACTCAACATGCCTGAATGTATAAACTTGCCTTTGTGACAGCTGAAAACGATGAGAAGTAAGATATTTCCGCCCAACATAATTGATTTTCCAATCTAAAACAAATTCTACTCAATTACATCATATAGGTGAGGTGGATATGACATCACACTGTTAAACAAAGGAGCTGATGGGCCATGCTCAACGAAGTAGGTCAGTGTTTTTGAGAGATGGGCCCAGATTGCAGAGGGGTCATTCACATAGAGCTCAGTGAGCAAAGTAAAGCAGCATCACCAAAGTGAAATGCCTGGATTTCATTGAATTTACACAGGTAATTCTCTGCAAAGTCAATATGCACGATCGCCTCTTTCTGCAGTTGTGTTTTTAAATCTCTGAGTATTGGTGTCAAATGTTGTACACTTGTTTCCCCAACATTTGTCAATCCTTTGAAGAAGTTATCCAGTACATTTACATTTAAGTCATTTAGCAGACGCTCTTATCCAGAGCGACTTACAAATTGGTGCATTCACCTTATGACATCCAGTGGGACAGTCACTTAACAATAGTGCATCTAAAACTTAGGGGGGTGGGGTGAGAGGGATTACTTAACCTATCCTAGGTATTCCTTAAAGAGGTGGGGTTTCAGGTGTCTCCGGAAGGTGGTGATTGACTCCGCTGTCCTGGCGTCGTGAGGGAGTTTGTTCCACCATTGGGGGGCCAGAGCAGCGAACAGTTTTGACTGGGCTGAGCGGGAGCTGTACTTCCTCAGTGGTAGGGAGGCGAGCAGGCCAGAGGTGGATGAACGCAGTGCCCTTGTTTGGGTGTAGGGCCTGATCAGAGCCTGGAGGTACTGAGGTGCCGTTCCCCTCACAGCTCCGTAGGCAAGCACCATGGTCTTGTAGCGGATGCGAGCTTCAACTGGAAGCCAGTGGAGAGAACGGAGGAGCGGGGTGACGTGAGAGAACTTGGGAAGGTTGAACACCAGACGGGCTGCGGCGTTCTGGATGAGTTGAAGGGGTTTAATGGCACAGGCAGGGAGCCCAGCCAACAGCGAGTTGCAGTAATCCAGACGGGAGATGACAAGTGCCTGGATTAGGACCTGCGCCGCTTCCTGTGTGAGGCAGGGTCGTACTCTGCGGATGTTGTAGAGCATGAACCTACAGGAACGGGCCACCGCCTTGATGTTAGTTGAGAACGACAGGGTGTTGTCCAGGATCACGCCAAGGTTCTTGGCGCTCTGGGAGGAGGACACAATGGAGTTGTCAACCGTGATGGCGAGATCATGGAACGGGCAGTCCTTCCCCGGGAGGAAGAGCAGCTCCGTCTTGCCGAGGTTCAGCTTGAGGTGGTGATCCGTCATCCACACTGATATGTCTGCCAGACATGCAGAGATGCGATTCGCCACCTGGTCATCAGAAGGGGGAAAGGAGAAGATTAATTGTGTGTCGTCTGCATAGCAATGATAAGAGAGACCATGTGAGGTTATGACAGAGCCAAGTGACTTGGTGTATAGCGAGAATAGGAGAGGGCCAAGAACAGAGCCCTGGGGGACACCAGTGGTGAGAGCGCGTGGTGAGGAGACAGATTCTCGCCACGCCACCTGGTAGGAGCGACCTGTCAGGTAGGACGCAATCCAAGCGTGGGCCGCGCCGGAGATGCCCAACTCGGAGAGGGTGGAGAGGAGGATCTGATGGTTCACAGTATCGAAGGCAGCCGATAGATCTAGAAGGATGAGAGCAGAGGAGAGAGAGTTAGCTTTAGCAGTGCGGAGCGCCTCCGTGATACAGAGGAGAGCAGTCTCAGTTGAATGACTAGTCTTGAAACCTGACTGATTTGGATCAGAAGGTCATTCAGAGAGAGATAGCGGGAGAGCTGGCCAAGGACGGCACGTTCAAGAGTTTTGGAGAGAAAAGAAAGAAGGGATACTGGTCTGTAATTGTTGACATCGGAGGGATCGAGTGTAGGTTTTTTCAGAAGGGGTGCAACTCTCGCTCTCTTTAGCCAACGGTCAGGGATGAGTTGATGAGCGAGGTGAGGTAAGGGAGAAGGTCTCCGGAAATGGTCTGGAGAAGAGAGGAGGGGATAGGGTCAAGCGGGCAGGTTGTTGGGCGGCCGGCCGTCACAAGACACGAGATTTCATCTGGAGAGAGAGGGGAGAAAGAGGTCAGAGCACAGGGTAGGGCAGTGTGAGCAGAACCAGCTGTGTCGTTTGACTTAGCAAACGAGGATCGGATGTCGTCGACCTTCTTTTCAGTAGAGTGCAGTGTGCCACCTTTTCTTTTACTGACAAATGCACAGTGACTTTTTTATTATTTTTTCCCCCCATCTTTGTTTTCCACTCAAACCACCATGTCTTTTCACCAGCATTAAAGGCAGATATTTTATTTGGTTGGCAAAGGGAGCACTCTGTACATGCACTCTTCAGGTTCTCACAGCACAAAGACTCAAGCTGCAGCTGATCACTTTATTGTAGTTTTTCCACCATGAACTAGAGGCTGGTGTGGGTTTTGCAGAGATGTGTCCTTATCATGGACTGTTGGCTTGACAACCCAAAAAGGAAGTATTTTGCAGAATTACTAGGACATTTTAATCTCTGAATAGTCACTCTTAAAATTCTGATGACTGTTCTGAATTGTGCCATTTAAGAGCTTCTGCTGGTTCCTTGTATCCTCTGTCCTTGTTGCTTCTACTGTTCATAGAATCTAGTGATTTTTCTCTTCTGTAGCTGTTCTAATTCTGTTAAATTGCTTTTTCCTGGAGTATTGAAGACTTGTTGGCCTGTTCATTTGCCCTCATTGCTTTTGCTGACAATCCAAATTCACTGTTTGCAGCTTTTCCGTGGCCATCCTTTTTCAGGATGTTGCTTCTAAGCATTTTTGAAGCCACTTGTTTGTCCTCGGCACTGCACATGTTTTGGTACTTTTGCTTAAACTCTGCAATCATGGCATTTTGAAACCAAATCCTCAAGTTATTCAGAGTTCCCTTCATTTGTGGTTTTGTATTTGGAATATTGTCTCCATTTTCATCAGTTGATTTATACTTTTTTTGTGTATTTCTCAGTTTTCAGTGAAGCTTTATTAAGTTGGACATTTGTCATGCAAAGAGCCCAATGTTTTTGAGCGACCTCTTCCAACCTTTTTTCCTTCCAGCAAGTATTCAACTTCTCCCTGTTGCAGACAATGAGGAAGGGTATCAGGGTGTGCATCAGGGGCAGGTATTTTGCCCTCTGGCTGCAAGTCATCTGGTGTCTGTGTTCCCTGATAGGTAGGTCTCCAATTTCAACTTGTCTTTAACATCTGCTATTCTGTTGGTTGCATTTCCATGGCCTTTCCTTGCTTCTTTGTTCTCACTTTTGTAAACTCAGATTTCCTTCTTAAAATTCGACCACAAAATAAATAAATTATAGCTTGTTTGGAAATGACTGATAATAAAAAATATTCTCTACACCAGCAATATTTACCTAGATTTTTCTTCAACTTCTGGACATGACACGTGGAACAACTGTCCACTGCAGCCATATGCTTCAGCTTCACTACGTTTCCATGGTAACCAAATTAACATTCTCGACAACTTTTTTTATTTTACCCTCAGTGGTGGAAATGACACCACTACCAAAGGACAGGTGTATTTTGTGCAGTGGTGGGAAAAGTACGCAATTGTTAATCTTGAGTAAAAGTTTTAAAATGACTCGAGTATAAGTAAAAAGTACAACTCCAACGCTAAGCCATAATTAAACTTAAGCATGTGTGTTAAGTGTCTGCCAGATCAGAGGCAGTAGGGATAACCAGGGATGTTCTCTTGATAAATGTGTGAATTGGACCATTTTCATGTCCTGCTAAGCATTCGAAATGTAACGAGTACTTTTGGGTGTCAGGGAAAATGTATGGAGTAAAAATTACATTGTTTTCTTTAGTAATGTAGTGAGGTAAAATTAAAAGTTGTCAAAAATATAAATAGGAAAGTACAGAGACCCCCCAAAAAATTACTTTAGTACTTGAAATTATTTTTACTTAAAGTACTTTATACCACTGATTTTGTGTAAATATAAAGGGCATACTTATTTAATTGACTCTTTCTATACTAGATAACATTATATAATTAAGCAATAAGGCATGGGGGGTGTGGCCAATATACCAGGCTAAGTAAGGGCTGTTCTTATGCACAACGCATTGTGGAGTGCCTGGACACATTGGCCATATACCACAAACCACATGAGGGGCCTTATTGCTATTATGAACTGATTACCAACATAATTAGAGCAGTAAAAATTAATGTTTTGTCATACCTGTCTGATATTCCACCGCTGTCAGACAATCAGCATTCAGGGCTTGACCCACCCAGTTTATAATGTGCAGTTATTCATGTTTTCTCATAGAAGGCAGAACAGTGAAATGTAGGTATAAAATGAATCTCAAAAGTAGCTAAAATACTTGATAAAGATGTGTTAAAAAATCAGGGGTGATTGTAATGTGAACATAACATATAAAGAATAAAACATGTATTAATAAAATCCCCCAAAATTGCCCTTGAGGACATAGTGCCCGTAGCTGCAGTATCACCCTGTTACATCATATTGGGAGAAGTGGTACGATTTTCAACCACTGAGGAATCTGCTATTCCTCATCTGCTGTGATGATGAATGGATATGAGACTTTATGTCCATTTATAAGACAAGCGTGTGTAATAGTGTTAGCAGTATAAAACCTGTTTTTTGGCATACTCGCCATGCGTCTATAATTCACTTTCTACAACCCCAGCTCTTAACACAGTGATGAACCAGTATGCTAGGGAGGGGCAAAGACTGGTGTAGACGTTGCTTGGCGACAAGAGCTCCCATGTTTGTCAACAGCTATCGGTTACACTAGCTAGCTGGGTTAGCACATGTTTCTTGATTAGAAAAACATTTATCTTGTCTGATTATCTGAGCGCTGTTACTGTGCTTTCGTGACGACTAACTCCATTGGCCATGGTAAGTGTTTGCTTTACTGAATGCAGCTACGCTAACATAACTTTCGCTAAGATTAACGTACTGTTTTTATTTTATTTTATTTCACCTTTATTTAACCAGGTAGGCCAGTTGAGAACAAGATCTCATTTACAACTGCGACCTGGCCAAGATAAAGCAAAGCAGTGCGACTCAAACAACAACACAAAGTTACACATGGAATAAACAAACATGCAGTCAATAACACAATAGAAAAGTCTATATACAGTGTGTGCAAATGAGGTAAGATAAGGGTGGTAAAGGCAATAAATAGGCCATAGTGGCGAAATAATGACAATTTAGCAATTAAACACTAAAGTGATAGATGTGCAGAAGAGGAATGTGCAAGTAGAGATACTGGGGTGCAAAGGAGCAACAACAAAAAATAACAGTATGGGGATGAGGTAGTTGCATAGGTTATTTACAGATGGGCTATGTACAGGTGCAGTGATCTGTGAGCTGCTCTGACAGCTGGTGCGTAAATTTAGAGAGGGCGATATGAGTCTCCAGCTTCAGTGATTTTTGCAATTCCTTCCAGTCATTGGCAGCAGAGAACTGGAAGGAAAGGCAGCCAATGGAGGAATTGGCTTTGGGGATGACCAGTGAAATATACCTGCTGGAGCGCGTGCTACGGGTGGGTGCTGCTATGGTGACCAGTGAGCTGAGATAAGGAGGGACTTTACCTAGTGAAGACTTATAGATGACCTGGAGCCAGTGGGTTTGGCGATGAATATGTAGCGAGGTCCAGCCAACAAGAGCATACAGGTAGCTGTGGTGGGTAGTGTATATGGGTCTTTGGTGACAAAACGGATGGCACTGTAATAGACTGCATCCAATTTGCTGAGTAGAGTGTTGAAGGTTATTTTGTAAATGACATCGCCGAAGTCAAGGATCTGTAGGATAGTCAGTTTTACGAGGGTATGTTTGGCAGCATGAGTGAAGGATGCTTTGTTGCGAAATAGAAAGCCGATTCTATATTTAATTTTGGATTGGATATACTTCATGTGAGCCTGGAAGGAGAGTTTACAATCTAACCAGACACCTAGATATTTCCGCATATTCTAAGTCAGAACCGTCCAGAGTAGTGATGCTGAACGGGCGGGCAGGTGCGGGCAGCGATCGGTTGAAGAGCATGCATTTAGTTGTACTTGTATTTAAGAGCAGTTGGAGGCCACGGAAGGAGAGTTGTATGGCATTGAAGCTCGTCTGGAGGTTAGTTAACACAGTGTCCAAAGAAGGGCCAGAAGTATACAGAATGGTGTCGTCTGCATAGAGGTGGATCAGAGAATCACCAGACTGCCCAAGGCCAGACAACAGGCCCTCCGATCTGACACATTGAACTCTGAGTAGTAGTTGGTGAAACAGGCGAGGCAGTCATTTGAGAAACCAAGGATGTTGAGACTGCCGATAAGAATGTGGTGATTGACAGAGTCGAATGCCTTGGCCAGGTCGATGAATACAGCTGCACAGTATTGTCTCATCAATGGCAGTTATGATATTGTTTAGGACCTTGTGCGTGGCTGAGGTGCACCCATGACCAGCTCGGAAACCAGATTGCATAGCGGAGAAGGTACGGTGGGATTCGAAATGGTCGGTGATCTGTTTGTTAACTTTACCTTCGAAGACCTTAGAAAGGCAGGGTAGGATAGATATAGGTCTGTAACAGTTTGGGAATAGAGTGTTTCCCCCTTTGAAGAGGGGGATGACTGTGGCAGCTTTCCAATCTTTGGGGATCTCAGACGATACGAAAGAGAGGTTGAACAGGCTAGTAATAGGGGTTGCAGCAATTGTGGCAGATAATTTTAGAAAGAGAGGGTCCAGATTGTCTAGCCCGGCTGATTTGTTGGGGGCCAGATTTTGCCGCTCTTTCAGAACATCGGCTATCTGGATTTGGGTGAAGGAGAAATAGGGGAGGCTTGGGCAAGTTGCTGTGGGGGGTGCAGGGCTGTTGACCGGGGTAGGGGTAGCTAGGTGGAAAGCATGGCCAGCCGTAGAAAAATGCTTATTGAAATTCTCAATTATTGTGGATTTATCGGCGGTGACAGAGGTGGAGGAGGAGGTGCTCTTATTCTCCATGGACTTTAATGTCACATAATTTTGGGGAGTTTGTGATACAGGATGCAAATTTCTGTTTGAAAAAGCTATCCTTTGCTTTCCTAACTGCCTGTGTATATTGGTTCCTAATTTCTGAAAGTTGCATATCGTGGGGGCTATTCGATGCTATTGCAGTACGCCACAGGATGTTTTTGTGCTGGTCAAGGGCAGTCAGGTCTGAGGTGAACTAAGGGCTTTATCTGTTCCTGGTTCAATTTTTTTTTTTTTGAATGGGGCATGCTTATTTAAGATGGTGAGGAAAACACTTTTAAAGAACAATCAGGCATCCTCTACTGACAGAATGAGGTCAATAGCCTTCCAGGATACCCGGGCCAGGTCGATTAGAAAGGCCTGCTCGCTGAAGTGTTTTAGGAAGCGTTTGACAATTCTGAGGGGTGGTCGTTTGACCGCAGACCCATTACGGACCCATTACGGACGCAGGCAATTAGGCAGTGATCGCTGAGATCCTGGTTGAAGACAGCAGATGTATATTTGGAGGGCAGGTTGGTTAGGATGATATCTATGAGGGTGCCCGTGTTTAGGGATTTGGGGTTGTACCTGGTAGGTTCATTGATAATTTGTGTGAAATTGAGGGCATCTAGTTTAGATTGTAGGACGGCCGGGGTGTTAAGCATGTCCCAGTTAGCTAGCTAGCTATTGAAACTTTGCTTAGTAGTCTATGCAATTTAGCATTAATGTTAGGTTAGCTACCACACAAAGAAGTTTGTAAACATTGCCGTGCTGGATGATTATTTTTATATTTTTTGGTTGCAGAAATCTAACTTTACCTAGCATGCCAGCCTGGTCTCATAGACTAGACCGTAACATATGTAACAGTACACTTAAATCCGGGATACTGAAATTAGTATGTTTGGTATGGTTACATGAAAGATGGTTACTTAGGTTGTATGGTTACAAAGTGTATGTTTAGCAAATTCATAACATATCATACGAAATGGGCGATGGAACTCCACAAATTAATACATTTCATACGAAATATAACAGATCATTCTAAATGGAGTGTCTCAGATTTACATAGAGAATAATGCAAAATGCTTTGAGACCAGGTTGCAGCCCAGCCACAGGTGTGAGACAAGTAACTAGTTGGATGGGTCCTTAGTAATTATGGCTGGCTCTGTTGTGGACATCACCGGCTGTGGAGTTCTATATAATTCTAATTCTAATTTTCATTCTCTCAGATTCTGTCCAGAGTAAAGCCAGCAGCTGTTGGTGGGGAGATCCCAGTAAATAAGAAGGCAAAAGAAAAAAAGTCACCACTTGTTGAAGACTTCCTAGTTCAAAGAGACTATCTGGGGGCCATTACATTGTTGGAGGTAAATGCCACTCTGGCTGCATGGCTCCTGAAGTGTGACATATAGGTTTATAGAGCTGTTATATCTTTGAACAATGCAGTGCTTACATTACTGTCTGCAAAATAAGATGCTCATCCTATCAATATGGTTGAATTTTCTCAGTTTCAGCGCAATGTTGGCGAACGAGGGGAGGATGCAGACCTGTGGTTGGCCTACTGTGCTTTCCACCTTGGTGACTACAAGAGAGCCATGGAGGTTTGAAAACCTTTATTGAATTCAGTAACATTGGTTTGGATGTGTGAAAGTATTTTCCTGTTTTTGATTGCGTGAGACATGAACTAATACCTATGTGTCTATTCCTTCTTCAGGAATACAAGGCCCTGACAGACAAACCAGACTGCCGCCCAGATGTGTGGGTCTACCTGGCCTGTACTCTCTTCTTCCTGGGGCTTTACAAAGAAGCAGAGGAGGCTTCACGCAAGGGTACCTCATCCACCTTGTTCCCCATTCTCACATTTTGTTGCTTTATTACAAAAGGTGATATGGAAAATTAAAGACCTTTTCTCCCTGACCATATGTGCTTCCTCTACCTCTTTCAGCCCCTAAATGCCAGCTGCAGAATCGACTACTGTTCCACTTGGCTCACAAGGTCAGCTTTCGCCCTTATCGCTAACTTATTCATTCAGTGCTATGGTACCAAACAAATTATATAACAGAATTTGTTCTATTATACCCTTATTTCTGGTCTATTTTATTTTTTCAGTTCAATGATGAGAAGCAGCTGATGGGTTTCCACCAGGAGTTGGAGGATGTGACAGAGGACCAGCTCAGCCTGGCCTCCATCCACTACATGCGCTCCCACTACCAGGAGGCCATCGACATCTACAAACGCATCCTGCTGCAGAACAGGTGACAGGCAACAGAATGCACCACAGAGTGACAGAGACACCGGGAAACACTCCAAATGTAATCCTGACACATGGGAGTAGCGGCACAGACTATGAAAGGGGGAGGTAGAGAGTGAGTGGAGGGAGGGAGAGTGATAGTTTCCCTGTGTTGAGACAGAGGGAAGATAACGGAGACTGGAGAGGAGGATAGTGACTGCTTGTGCAGGTGAGAGGGTGGGAAAGAGAGATTCATTGTACCTACTGTGAGTTGGCGGAGCTCATGCTCTGTTCATACTGTGTCTGCTACAGAGACTTCCTGGCCCTGAATGTGTATGTGGCTCTGTGCTACTACAAGTTGGACTACTACGATGTGTCCCAGGAGGTGCTGGCTGTTTACCTGCAGAGCGTCCCAGACTCCACCATCGCTCTCAACCTCAAGGCCTGCAATCACTTCAGGCTCTACAATGGAAAAGCAGCAGAGGTAACGCAACTTGACAAGAGAGTCCTGAGCAAATCATTCTCAAAATGTAACCTTGTTTGTCTGAATGTTGCTTTGTTATTGTTTGTAAGGCTTCAGTCAGTGACTCAGCAATGTACATTGTAGTATTAAACAACTAAAATCACATTTTCCTTCTCTCAGACAGAGCTGAAAAACCTGATAGAAAACTCCTCCAGCTCCTTTGAATTTGCCAAGGAGTTAATCCGACACAACCTGGTGAGAGTCAAGATTTATCAGCCTAGAACATAGCAGTTTTGCACCTCACGTGTGTAACAGCATGCAAGCAAATTACTTTTGATTCTTCCTCTGGTGTTCAGGTGGTGTTTCGTAGCGGGGAGGGGGCCTTGCAAGTGCTGCCTGCACTGATTGATGTCATTACTGAGGCTCGTCTCAATCTGGTCATCTACTACCTCAGACAAGGTGGGCTGCCACTTTTATTACTGACTAGCCAATCTAATGATAGCTGATTGATAACTAAGTGTGTTTTTTTTACTGTTAATATATGGATAGTAATTGTATTTTTCTATCTCTCTCAGATGATGTCCAGGAGTCCTACCAGCTCATCAAAGACTTAGAACCCACCACACCACAGGTTCATTCCTCTATTTCCATTCACCATTTCCAGATTTCTCTCCCTCCCTTTTTATTTTTTCAACCCGCCTATCAATCGTCTCCTGCCTCTCAGCTATTTTAGGGACCAGTAATCTTACCCTCTCTTCCCTGCTCTCCATTTTCTTCTTCCTCCTTCTACAAGGATAGTGTAGTTTGCGGTGTAGTTCTACGTTTCCAGAGTAGTCATTTGTGATAGGCGTTTGTGTATTAACCTCCGCCTTTCTCTGTCTCTCTCTCTCTCTCTCTCTCTCTCTCTCTCTCTGTCTCTCTCTCTCTTTCTCTCTCTCTCTCTCTCTCTCTCTCTCTCTCTCTCTCTCTCTCTCTCTCTCTCTCTCTCTCTCTCTCTCTCTCTCTCTCTCTCTCTCTCTCTCTCTCTCTCTTTCTCTCTCTCTCTCTCTCTCTCTCTTTCTCAGGTTCAGGGCAGTGTTAGTCTTAATGTACATCAGCGTACAGTAAGTGTGTGTGTGCAGCCAGCTTTCTCTCGCCATCTCCCCCTCTTTCCCTATCCTCCTCTCTTTGCCAGGGTTAGTGCAGCCATAAACTCAATGGATTGTGGTATATGGTAAGTGCATATGTGCTGTAACCTCTCCCTGACATTTTTTCAGGAGTACATCTTGAAGGGGGTTGTGAATGCTGCACTTGGACAGGAGATGAGGTCGGTGAGTACCAGAGATACATTTAGATACTACACTGAACAAAAATATAAGCACAACATGTAAAGTGTTGTTCCCTTGTTTCATGAGCTTTCTGTGCACAAATTTGATTACATTTTAGTGAGCATTTCTCTTTTGCCAAGATAATCCATCTACCTGACAGGTGTGGAATATCAAGAAGCTGATTAATTTAAACAGCATGATCAATGACACAGGTGCACCTTGTGCTGGGGACACACAAAAAAGTCCACTTTAAAAATGTGCAGTTTTGTCACACAATATAATGCCATACATGTCTCAAGTTTTGAGGGAGCGTGCAATTGGCATGCTGACTGCAGAAATGTCCACGAGTTGTTGCCAAAGAATTGAATGTTGATTTCTCTATCATAAACCGCTGCCAACGTTGTTTTAGAGAATTTGGCAGTACGTCCAACTGGCCTCACAACTGCAGACCACGTCTATGGCGTCATGTGGACGAATGGTTTGCTGATGTCAACGTTGTGAACAGAGTGCCCCATGGTGGCGGTGGGGTTATGGTAAGGGATTGCATTTTATCAATGGTAATTTGAATGCACAGAGATAACATGACGAGATCCTGAGGCCCATTGGCATACCTTTCATCGGCCTCCATCACCTCATGTTTCAGCATGATAATGCACAGCCCCATGTCCTAAGTACCTGTGCACAATCCCTGGAAGCTGAAAATGTCCCAGTTCTTCCATGGTCTGCATAGTCACCAGACATGTCACCCCTTGAGCATGTTTGGGATGCTCTGAATTTATGTGGCCTGTGTTGGACAGCATGTTCAAGTTCCCACCAAGATCCAGCAACTTCACACAGCCATTGAAGATGAGTGAGATAACATTCCACAGGCCACAATCAACAGCCTGATCAACTCTATGCGAACGAGATGTGTTTTGCTACATGAGGCAAATAGTGGTCACACCAGATAATGACTGGTTTTCTGATCCATGAACCAACCTTTTTTGAAGGTACCTGTGACCAACAGATGCATATCTGTATTGCCAGTCATGTGAATTCCATAGATTAGGACCTAATGCATTTATTTCAATTGACTGATTTCCTTATATGAACTGTAACTCAGTCAAATCTTTGAAATTGTTGGGTTTTATATTTTTGTTCAGTGTAAATATATAACTATAGATTCATGTACAGTGTATATACAGTGGGGAGAACAAGTATTTGATACACTGCCAATTTAGCAGGTTTCCCTACTTACAAAGCATGTAGAGGTCTGTCATTTTTTAAAATCATAGGTACACTTCAACTGTGAGAGACGGACTCTAAAACAAAAATCCAGAAAATCACATTGTATGATTTTTAAGTAATTCATTTGCATTTTATTGCAAGACATAAGTATTTGATCACCTACCAACCAGTAAGAATTCCGGCTCTTACAGACCTGTTAGTTTTTCGGAGCGACTTACAAATTGGTGCATTCACCTTATGACATCCAGTGGAACAGTCACTTTACAATAGTGCATCTAAATCTTAAAGGGGGGGGGGGGGGGGTGAGAAGGATTACTTATCCTATCCTAGGTATTCCTTAAAGAGGTGGGGTTTCAGGTGTCTCCGGAAGGTGGTGATTGACTCCGCTGTCCTGGCGTCGTGAGGGAGTTTGTTCCACCATTGGGGGGGCCAGAGCAGCGAACAGTTTTGACTGGGCTGAGCGGGAACTGTACTTCCTCAGTGGTAGGGAGGCGAGCATGCCAGAGGTGGATGAACGCAGTGCCCTTGTTTGGGTGTAGGGCCTGATCAGAGCCTGGAGGTACTGAGGTGCCGTTCCCCTCATAGCTCCGTAGGCAAGCACCATGGGCTTGTAGCGGATGCGAGCTTCAACTGGAAGCCAGTGGAGAGAGCGGAGGAGCGGGGTGACGTGAGAGAACTTGGGAAGGTTGAACACCAGACGGGCTGCGGCGTTCTGCATGAGTTGTAGGGGTTTAATGGCACAGGCAGGGAGCCCAGCCAACAGCGAGTTGCAGTAATCCAGACGGGAGATGACAAGTGCCTGGATTAGGACCTGCGCCGCTTCCTGTGTGAGGCAGGGTCGTACTCTGCGGATGTTGTAGAGCATGAACCTACAGGAACGGGCCACCGCCTTGATGTTAGTTGAGAACGACAGGGTGTTGTCCAGGATCACGCCAAGGTTCTTAGCGCTCTGGGAGGAGGACACAATGGAGTTGTCAACCGTGATGGCGAGATCATGGAACGGTCAGTCCTTCCCCGGGAGGAAGAGCAGCTCCGTCTTGCCGAGGTTCAGCTTGAGGTGGTGATCCGTCATCCACACTGATATGTCTGCAAGACATGCAGAGATGCGATTCGCCACCTGGTCATCAGAAGGGGGAAAGGAGAAGATTAATTGTGTGTCGTCTGCATAGCAATGATAGGAGAGACCATGTGAGGTTATGACAGAGCCAAGTGACTTGGTGTATAACGAGAATAGGAGAGGGCCTAGAACAGAGCCCTGGGGGACACCAGTGGTGAGAGCGCGTTGTGAGGAGACAGATTCTCGCCACGCCACCTGGTAGGAGCGACCTGTTAGGTAGGACGCAATCCAACCGTGGGCCGCGCCGGAGATGCCCAACTCGGAGAGGGTGGAGAGGAGGATCTGATGGTTCACAGTATCGAAGGCAGCCGATAGGTCTAGAAGGATGAGAGCAGAGGAGAGAGAGTTAGCTTTAGCAGTGCAGAGCGCCTCCGTGATACAGAGAAGAGCAGTCTCAGTTGAATGACTAGTCTTGAAACCTGACTGATTTGGATCAAGAAGGTCATTCAGAGAGAGATAGCGGGAGAGCTGGCCAAGGACGGCACGTTCAAGAGTTTTGGAGAGAAAAGAAAGAAGGGATACTGGTCTGTAGTTGTTGACATCGGAGGGATCGAGTGTAGGTTTTTTCAGAAGGGGTGCAACTCTCGCTCTCTTGAAGATGGAAGGGACGTAGCCAGCGGTCAGGGATGAGTTGATGAGCGAGGTGAGGTAAGGGAGAAGGTCTCCGGAAATGGTCTGGAGAAGAGAGGAGGGGATAGGGTCAAGCGGGCAGGTTGTTGGGCAGCCGGCCGTCACAAGACGCGAGATTTCATCTGGAGAGAGGGGAGAAAGAGGTCAGAGCACAGGGTAGGGCAGTGTGAGCAGAACCAGCGGTGTCGTTTGACTTAGCAAACGAGGATCGGATGTCGTCGACCTTCTTTTCAAAATGGTTGACGAAGTCATCTGCAGAGATGGAGGAGGGGGGGGGGGATTCAGGAAGGAGGAGAAGGTGGCAAAGAGCTTCCTAGGGTTAGAAGCAGATGCTTGGAATTTAGAGTGGTAGAAAGTGGCTTTAGCAGCAGAGACAGAGGAGGAAAATGTAGAGAGGAGGGAGTGAAAGGATGCCAGGTCCGCAGGGAGGCGAGTTTTCCTCCATTTCCGCTCGGCTGCCCGGAGCCCTGTTCTGTGAGCTCGCAATGAGTCGTCGAGCCACGGAGCGGGAGGGGAGGACCGAGCCGGCCTGGAGGATAGGGGACATAGAGAGTCAAAGGATGCAGAAAGGGAGGAGAGGAGGGTTGAGGAGGCAGAATCAGGAGATAGGTTGGAGAAGGTTTGAGCAGAGGGAAGAGATGATAGGATGGAAGAGGAGAGAGTAGCGGGGGAGAGAGAGCGAAGGTTGGGACGGCGCGATACCATCCGAGTAGGGGCAGTGTGGGAGGTGTTGGATGAGAGCGAGAGGGAAAAGGATACAAGGTAGTGGTCGGAGACTTGGAGGGGAGTTGCAATGGGGTTAGTGGAAGAACAGCATCTAGTAAAGATGAGGTTGAGCGTATTGCCTGCCTTGTGAGTAGGGGGGGAAGGTGAGAGGGTGAGGTCAAAAGAGGAGAGGAGTGGAAAGAAGGAGGCAGAGAGGAATGAGTCAAAGGTAGACGTGGGGAGGTTCAAGTCGCCCAGAACTGTGAGAGGTGAGCCGTCTCAGGAAAGGAGCTTATCAAGGCATCAAGCTCATTGATGAACTCTCAGAGGGAACCTGGAGGGCGATAAATGATAAATGTTTGAACTCGTTACCTGTATAAAAGACACCTTTCCACACACTCAATCAAACAGACTCCAACCTCTCCGCAATGGCCAAGAGCAGTGAGCTGTGTAAGGACATCAGGGATAAAATTGTAGACCTGCACAAAGCTGGGATGGGCTACAGGACAATAGGCAAGCAGCTTGGTGAAAAGTCAACAACTGTTGGCGCAATTATTAGAAAATGGAAGAAGTTCAAGATGACGGTTAATCACCCTCGGTCTGGGGCTCCATGCAAGATCTCACCTCGTGGGGCATCAATGATCATGAGGAAGGTGAGGGATCAGCTCAGAACTACACGTCAGGACCTGGTCAATGACCTGAAGAGTGCTGGGACCACAGTCTCAAAGAATACCATTAGTAACACACTACGCCGTCATGGATTAAAATCCTGCAGCGCACGCAAGGTCCCCCTGCTCAAGCCAGCGCATGTCCAGGCCCATCTGAAGTTTGCCAATGACAATCTGGATGATCCAGAGGAGGAATGGGAGAAGGTCATGTGGTCAGATGAGACAAAAATAGAGCTTTTTGGTCTAAACTCCACTCGCCGTGTTTGGAGGAAAAAGGATGAGTACAATCCCAAGAACCTCATCCCAACCGTGAAGCATGGAGGTGGAAACATCATTCTTTGGGGATGCTTTTCTGCAAAGGGGACAGGACGACTGCACTGTATTGAGGGGAGGATGGATGGGGCCATGTATCGCAAGATCTTGGCCAACAACTTCCTTCCCTCAGTAATAGCATTGAAGATGGGTCGTGGCTGGGTCTTCCAGCATGACAACGAGGAGTGGCTCCGTAAGAAGCATCTCAAGGTCCTGGAGTGGCCTAGCCAGTCTCCAGACCTGAACCCAATAGAAAATCTTTGGAGGGAGCTGAAAGTCCGTATTGCCCAGCGACAGACCCCAAACCTGAAGGATCTGGAGAAGGTCTGTATGGAGAAATCCCTGCTGCAGTGTGTGCAAACCTGGTCAAGGACTACAGGAAACGTATGATCTCTGTAATTGCAAACAAAGGTGCAAATCAATTACTTAAAAATCATACAATGTGATTTTTCTGGATTTTTGTTTTAGATTCCGTCTCTCATAGTTGAAGTGTACCTATGATAAAACATTACAGACCTCTACATGCTTTGTAAGTAGGAAAACCTGCAAAATCGGCAGTGTATCAAATACTTGTTCTCCCCACTGTATATAGTTCTGCCTTGATACCCACCTGATTTTGTTTGTGTGACATGATCATGTAATTTTTCCATTACAGAGAGATCATCTGAAGATTGCTCAGCAGTTTTTCCAGCTGGTTGGTGGCTCAGCTAGCGAATGTGGTGAGTGCTCCTCCAGATATTTAAAATACTGACTAGAATGACATTTTTGTACTGCACTAATTCAATGGTAAATATGTTTTTACACTGATGCTTTCATCAACAATTAATTTCCCTGTGTCTTAGACACCATCCCTGGCAGACAGTGCATGGCTTCTTGTTTCTTTCTACTCAGGCAGTTTGAGGATGTGCTCATCTACCTCAACTCTGTCAAGGTAAGCACAGCATAATACCCCGACACATATTTGTGTCCACATAGAATATTGATGTTCTATAATTATCATTCTTCAATGGATTCTAAATACTCTGAACTCTCATTGCTCACAGAGTTACTTCTACAACGATGATGCCTTCAACTTCAACTATGCACAGGCCAAAGCTGCTGTTGGCAACTACAGGGAGGCAGAGGAAGTAAAACCTTGACATGTCCTTTTGGGATTATTTGATGACATTTTATTAACTTTTTGTATGTGTTTTATTGTCTGTTAAAAGTGTGTGCTTTCTGTTTGTCTCCCAGATCTTCCTGTTGATTCAGAATGACAAGAACAAGAGTGACTATGTGTACCTGAGCTGGCTGGCACGCTGCTGTATGTTCTCCTTCTCATTAAACGATGTAAACATTTGCTGGTATAACACTGTGTGGTTGCTCTATTGTTGTCAATGAACCCTGTTGTCCTATTTAGACATTATGAACCAGAAGGCCCGTCTGGCCTGGGAGCTCTACATGAAGATGGAGACCTCAGCAGAGTCCTTCAGCCTCCTGCAGCTCATTGCCAACGATTGCTACAAGGTTACTCTCCTTTATTAATTCCAAAATCACTCAACTTCCTAAATGTTTAATTTCCCCATCAGGACAGAAGTTATTTCATTCTGAGAGCGCTTGCACCAGCGGGGGAAAAAGTACCCAATTGTCATACTTGAGTAAAAGTAAAGATACCTTAATAGAAAATGACTCAAGTAAAAGTCACCCAGTAAAATACTACTTGATTAAATGTCTAAAAGTATTTGGTTTGAAATATACTTAAGTATTAAAAGTAAATGTAATTGCTAAAAAAAATACTAGTATATTAGTATAAAGAATTTCAAATTCCTAATATTAAGCAAAGCAGATGGACAATTATTCTAGTTTTTTTAAATTTCCAGACACTCCAACATTCAGACATCATTTACAAATGAAGCATGTGTTTATTGAGTCCGCCAGATCAGAGGCAGTAGGCATGACCAGAGATGTTCTCTTGATAAGTATATGAATTCAAAATGTAACGAGTACTTTTGGGTGTCAGAGAATGTATGGAGTAAAAAGTACATCATTTTCTTTAGGAATGTAATAAAGTAAAAGTTGTCAAAAATACCCCAAAAACTACTTAAGTAGTGTTTTTTTTACACCACTGATTTGCACCATGTGTAACTCTTCTCTCATCTGCAGATGGGCCAGTTCTACTACTCAGCAAAGGCATTTGATGTCTTGGAGAGATTGGACCCCAACCCTGAGTACTGGGAGGGCAAAAGGGGGGCCTGTGTGGGTATCTTTCAGCTAATTTTGGCCAGCAGAGAACCCAGGTAGGTACCATGTCTACCTTAGCAATCTACTGGATTGATATAGGATCATGAATGTCACCACTTTGTATAGCGTTAAAATAATCTGTCCTCAGGTCAGTGACCTACACTTTTTTTTGACATGATGGGCTGTATTTTGCATTGCTGAAGTCTGTCAATGTGAGTGTTTGTTTCCATAATGTGTTCAATTGTGTGTATTTTACAGGGAGGCTTTGAGGGAGGTGCTGCCCTTGCTGAGGCACACTGGGAATCCTCAAGTGGAATACATCATCAGGATTCTGAAGAAATGGGCCAAGGACAACAGGGTTTCTCTGTGATGTTATCATTCCGTACTTAAGAATGCATAGCCTATATGAAGAAAAGGGTCCTTTGGGCAAACTGACAGTCAAATGCAAAAATTCATCAAAAGTGCCAGTTTGTTCATTATACATTCATCTCTTTCCTGTTTGTTATTTTGTTAGTACATTGTATTGGTTTCGTTTTTTTGCACATTTATTTTGTACATATTTGCCTATGTGAATAAATATTTAAATCTTATACCACATCTGTGCTTTTACTATCTCTGGCCTTGACATCACGTTTTAGAGCACATAAAGACCAGTGCTTATCATGCATACAGAAATATAAAACAGGAGAATTTGTTGGTTTCAATGCATATTTTCTAATGAATGGTAGTCCTGTGTTTGTTAGTGCGTTCAGTCCAGGGAGAAGTGTTCAAAAGGAACCTCGTCAAAACATCCCGCGTGCCAGAGTCAGGGAACAATCGATTCTGCATATTCGCGCTAGTATGCAAAGTGGGCGGTTCTTGAAGGGCGTTCTCGCCCTATGATTGGTCAAAGACTGCTCCCTGACTGTTCTGTTTCCGCTTTCTTTTCGTACGCACGCCCAGTTACTACTCTCACTGAATAATGATAATAATGGTCAAGATGGCTACTTCAGATGCCTCCTTGCGGTAGCTACCGAACAATTTAATGGAAACAACTAAAACTACTCTTCCTCGTGATTTAAAGCCCCCTGAGCTAACCTGGGAGGTGCAGAAGATACCACTGTGTGGTTTAAGGCATTTTATTACCTGACATAGTTTACCATCTAGCTAGCTAACGTTAGTTGTCGAACATTCCCAATTTTAGATAGCAAGCTACAGTAACGTTAGTTCAGTGAAGTCTCATCCTCCCTTGTGTTTTCCTACGGAGGGGCTCTGTGACGGTCAGCATCAAATGGCCGAACCGAGAAAAGTACCGTTTGTCACAATCTCTTCCTTTAACAACAATGCACCGCCTTCGGATTCAAAGAAACGCCGCCGGGAAGATGAGGCCGAAATCAGTTTGGGGGAAGATGGAGGGGGTGGAAGTGCAGCAACCAGGCCAGGAGGTGGTACTGGTGCTAGTCCATTCGGTATCGTGAAAGCCGGTGACGGGGATTCAGCGGAAACAAAACGTGTAACAGTGCGCTTGAACCTCTCCTTGCCCGAACCCAGCGAACGGGGATCTGCTGAATTCAACTACAGTGAACTTGTTCAATCTACTCAGGTAAAGACGTGAAATCAGTCAAGCTACAAGTGATAACAGCAGTCTGGGCCGGTGAACGCGTAGGCAGCTTGAAGTGTAAGCTCTCGTGGCTATGGTGCTGTTGTCAACAAGAGCGATGTTGGCCAACTGTAGCTACAGTATTCTTAGATATGATGTAAGCATGCCAACTTCATGTAGGCAATAATATTCGTCTAATTTTGATATGAATGTTTATATTACCGTTATATAAATCATATAATATGGTAATGACACATCTAGTTCCCATCTTTTAGAGGTACAACTTTTAAGATGACATTTTAAGCTACTAAGAATCCACTGTTGAACCCATTTTACCTACTCTTATTTCCTGACATGCCTGGTTGTCTCTTGAAGGTGAAGAAGCCTCCTGCTCCAGGACCTCCTAAAGGCCTGACGCCAGCCCTGGACCCCAACGACCCCTTTGCAGACAACGAGAAGGAGAGAAAAGAAGTAGAGGTGCTCGCCAAGAAATTTGAGAGCAAATATGTAGGTCCCTTTACTTTGTGGGGGAAACAAATAGGTCTACACATAGATCAAATAGATTGAATTAGTTTCATTTGCGTTGCATATTTTCACCTAATCAACTGTAGTTGTTTGTTTCCTCTAGTCACAGGCCAATACAGGGAAAAAGAAGCGGAAGGACAGGGTGCAGGATCTCATCGACATTGGTTTTGGCTATGATGAGACTGACCCATTCATTGATAACTCTGAGGCTGTAAGTACCCTCTGTCTGCTCATATACTGCAGAATCCTTCCTTTGTGAACAGACTTAAGACTCATGTAAACAAGCATCAACATATGCTTTAACATATTTGCACTTTACCCCTAGCCCCTCTATCATAGATCATTTTTCATTAGCACATTGCATTCCTCTCTCCCATACTTGCTTATTAGTTTCTCTGCTGTTTGTAACCGGTTATGACATGGCATTGTTGAATAGTATTTCCTGGTTGGCTTGAAGGGCATTCTAGAGCGTGCATTATTTCCCTATAATGCACGGCATATCAGCACGGTAGAATTCAATAGCTACAGTTCATTTTTACATGTTCTATGTTTGAGCTGCATTTGAAAGCAAAAGTTGAGTTGAGAACAGTATTGGCATTGTTGAATTAGATTTTTATAATAGCAAGCTGTTTGTTTGGTTACCAAGGCAACTACTGCAGCTACTATATCAAGAAAACTTGCTAGCTACTTCAGTGGATGTTGAATGAATTTCTAACTGTAAATTTGTTAAATTATAGCCATGGTATAAAAGGGAAAACTCAGAAAATAATGCAACTCCATGGAAGGTTAGACCCACTCCACTAGCGCGTAGTCGAACACACCTTCCATGTTGTTTATTATTTTACAGAGAATACATAGCCCCTTGTTGATGATCCCTTAGCTACTTTCTTCCCCTCAGTATGATGAGCTGGTGCCAGCCTCCCTCAACACTAAGCTGGGAGGGTTCTACATCAACACTGGCACCCTGCAGTTCAGAGCAGCCTCTGAGTCAGAGGGAGAGGACTTCAAGGTGGGTTACACACACACACACCTTTTCAATAAATGAACAAATGTTATTCATTATTAAACTCTATTTCTATATCATGTGACAAGTTCAGTTTTTGTTCCTCCTGTCTGTAGAAGTTGAAAGATGGTGAGGAGCGTGTGATAAAGAAGCGAATGAAAAAGCAAGATTGCAGTAACATGGATGAGAAAAAGCCCAGGAAGATCAGGATGCCAAAGCAAGGGTGAGCAATGTTCTACATCTGTTGTGCCACTTCTGAAGTTAACTGATGTATAAGCTCATATGATGTATGAACTTATTGCCTGACTTTGACTTGAGCCGTGCTTCATAGTTATGCTATGTGTCTATGGCTTGTAACAAGCTCCGTGTAGCAACTCAACGGTCCTATGTTATCTTCCAGAGTGTCTGGCCTGAATGTCCACCGGCCAGAGAAGAAGAAAAGGAAGAAGTTGATGAAGGACTCTCTGAATCTGGCTGCCATGCTCCGCCGCTTCACGCGGGAGAAGGAGGAGAACCGCAAGAAGAACCCCGGCCTGCCCCGTGGCCAGCACAATGCCAACAGTGCCCTGCTCGACGCACACCCTAAACCCAGCAACATCAGCATGGCCGATCTGGCTGACGACCCTGCCATGATGTCACTGCTGGGCTCAGCCAATAACAACGACATGCTGCAGGACATGATGGGCGACCTAGACTTTGGGCTGCTGGACTCTCCTCAGCCCCCCAGTCCTGCGCAGGGGGAGAACGGTGCTCCGGGTAGAGTCCAGGGTAGGGTCCAGGGGGCACAAGGAGGTCTCCTGCCCCCTCCTCCTCTGCCTAATGGACTGCCTGCCCCTCTCAGTAAGCGTATTGAGGACCTCCGTGTGGTAAGTGACTGACATCTTCAATCAAATCCAGTTATATTTCATATTTAGAGATATTTTAGGTCTTCAGTCAGTTTCTTTCTTTATTTGATTTGTAGGGTCTAAAGACCCTCGCTGCTCGTTGAAAACGTTCAAGCACATTACATGGAATGCATTGATTTTTGTCCCCCCTTTAAAAAAAAGTGATAGTCACCATTCTGATATTTCATTCCATAATGAAACCGGAGTAACACATGCATTCTCTCAGAGGCACAAGTAGGAGTGAGAAGTAGAGGTTGCTGTGGCAACAAGAGAGCAGGGATGTTCTTTGAGGGAGATGAGGGGAAAACAAGTGCCAACTCTCTCTGACAGAACGGTGAGGGTGAAGGGAATGGGCAAGAGGGGAATATCAGGAAGAGGAGAGAAAGGTAGAGGAGTGGAGGCGGAGAGGAGAGGAGGCCAAGAGCAAGCGAGAGGTACTGTAATGAAGTCAAAAATAAAGGCTTAGAGGACAAGGTGAGGCTTAGAGGAGTGAAATGGCAGGCAATTGATTGCTTTGCATGACATTTGTGTCCTTTTGAGCATACTATATTTTGTTTTAGAGAATCTCTGAAGTTGAATTATTCTCCAACTAACAGGCTTCTCATCAGTTTGATCAAGAGGGCAGGAAAAAGTTCTTCACGCTGGACATGAACAACATCCTACTGGAGTGAGTCTCTGCTCTGAGCTCTTTACAACAGAACAAACCCTCTTCCCTGACCATCTCTCTGCATGTGTTAGTCAGTGTTGATCTCAATGTCTAACCCTCTTCTTCTGTGTGTTGGTCAGTATTGAGTTGCAGGTCCAGGAGCAGCCGGCAGCAGTGCGCTCTTCAGTCTACTCCCATCTCGAGGCTTTTGTGCCCTGCAACAAGGAGGCTCTGCTCAAACGCCTAAAGAAACTCAGCCTCAATATCCAGGTGTGTGTGTGTATGCACTAAAATGTTTGACATTTTATGTTTATGTTTGTGTGTGCACATAATATGCCTGTTATTCTCTTCTATCTAATTGTAGATTGTTTGTTAACGGAGTGTGTGGTGTCAGTGTCATCTGGTGTTTGTGATTGTAACCTTTTCCATCTTTTGTCATCCAGGATGACCGTCTGCGTGCTCCACTACTGAAGCTGAAGTTAGCTGTGTGCAGCGTGATGCCAGAGCAGATTGCCAGATACAATATGGACTGCATCGCCAAAGTGGCCAAGTAAGGCCTTCTCCTTTCTTCTCTTGCATTCTGTTCACCTCTTATTTCTTCTCATACCTCCCCCTTTGTCCCTTGCTGTCTATTTTTCCACTCCTTGTCAATATTATCACTGGGTTGTGTATTTACAGGCAGCAGTCAGAAGAGGGGGAAAAGAACGGGTCAGAAGAGGAGGATGAGGAGAAGCCTGGGAAGAGAGTGATGGGACCTCGCAAGAAGTTTGTCTGGGATGAGAAGCTCAGGTGAGCTCTCATTTGTGAATTTAACGTCATACAATTATGTTTATATAGGGGTTTTGGTTTAGTGTAGTGATGGGACGTTTGACTCCTTTTACTGACTCTGATTTTTTTCGACTCATTCAGTCAAATGAATGAATCTTTCGACTAATTTTGTTCATTTGAGTCAGTAATGCCCAGAGCATGCAGGACCCCAGCGAACGATAACTAAAAACTAGAAATAGTCAAAAGCCTCTCGTTCATAGGTCATTCACCATAAGGGGCTTATTGGAGATGTCGTTTGTGACAGACTTGTAAAATGGTGCTTTAAACAATGTATATTTGTTGATTTGCTAGGTATACAAATATGATTTTTTTCTTGGTACATTTGAAACAAAGTCTAGTTGTGACCGCAACCGGGCTAGATTCTTTTTTTAAAATTCACCATTATTTAACAAGGTAGGCTAGTTGAGAACAAGTTCTCATTTACAACTGCGACCTGGCCAAGATAAAGCATAGTAGTGTGAACAGACAACAACACAGAGTTACACATGGAATAACACAGTAGAAAAAAAGAAAAAAAAAGTCTATATACATTGTGTGCAAAAGGCATGAGGAGGTAGGAGAATAATTACAATTTTGCAGATTAACACTGGAGTTATAAATGATCATATGGTCATGGGCAGGTAGATACTGGTGTGCAAAAGAGCAGAAAAGTAAATCAAATAAACAGTATGGGGATGAGGTAGGTAGATTGGGTGGGCTACTTACTGATGGACTATGTACAGCTGCAGCGATCGGTTAGTTGCTAAGATAGCAGATGTTTAAAGTTGGTGAAGGAGATAAGTCTCCAACTTCAGCGATTTTTGCAATTCGTTCCAGTCACAGGCAGCAGAGAACTGGAAGGAAAGGTGGCCAAATGAGGTGTTGGCTTTAGGGATGATCAGTGAGATACACCTGCTGGAGCGCGTGCTACGGGTGGGTGTTGCCATCGTGACCAGTGAACTGAGATAAGGTGGAGCTTTACCTAGCATGGACTTGTAGATGACCTGGAGCCAGTGGGTCTGGCGACGAATATGTAGCGAGGACCAGCCGACTAGAGCATACAGGTCGCAGTGGTGGGTGGTATAAGGTGCTTTAGTAACAAAACGGATGGCACTGTGATAAACTGCATCCAGTTTGCCGAGTAGAGTATTGGATGCTATTTTGTAGATGACATAGTCTAGGATCGGTAGGATGGTCAGTTTTACTATGGTAAGTTTGGCGGCGTGAGTGAAGGAGGCTTTGTTGCGGAATAGAAAGCCGACTCTAGATTTGATTTTAGATTGGAGATGTTTGATATGAGTCTGTAAGGAGAGTTTACAGTCTAGCCAAACACCTAGGTACTTATAGATGTCCACATATTCTAGGTTGGAACCATCCAGGGTGGTGATGCTAGTCGGGCGTGCGGTTGCAGGCAGCGAACGGTTGAAAAGCATGCATTTGGTTTTTACTAGCGTTTAAGAGCAGTTGGAGGCCACAAGAAGGAGTGTTGTATGGCATTGAAGCTCGTTTGGAGGTTAGATAGCACAGTGTCCAAGGAAGGGCCAGAAGTATACAGAATGGTGTCGTCTGCGTAGAGGTGGATCAGGGAATCGCCCGCAGCAAGAGCAACATCATTGATATATACAGAGAAAAGAGTCGGCCCGAGAACTGAACCCTGTGGCACCCCCATAGAGACTGCCAGAGGACCGGACAACATGTCCTCCGATTTGACACACTGAACTCTGTTTGCAAAGTAGTTGGTGAACCAGGCAAGGCAGTCATTAGAAAAACCGAGGCTACCGAGTCTGCCGATAAGAATATGGTGACTGACAGAGTCGAAAGCCTTGGCCAGGTCAATGAAGACTGCTGCACAGTACTGTCTTATCGATGGCGGTTATGATATCGTTTAGTACCTTGAGCGTAGCTAAGGTGCACCCGTGGCCGGCTCGGATACCTGATTGCACAGCGGAGAAGGTACGGTGGGATTCGAGATGGTCAGTGATCTGTTTGTTGACTAGGCTTTCGAAGACCTTAGATAGGCAGGGCAGGATGGATATAGGTCTGTAACAGTTATGGTCCAGGGTGTCTCCCCCTTTGAAGAGGGGGATGACTGCGGCAGCTTTCCAATCCTTGGGGATCTCAGACGATATGAAAGAGAGGTTGAACAGGCTGGTAAAATAGGGGTTGCAACAATGGTGGCGGATAGTTTCAGAAATAGAGGGTCCAGATTTCCAAGACCAGCTGATTTGTACGGGTCCAGGTTTTGCAGCTCTTTCAGAACATCTGCTATATGGATTTGGGTAAAGGAGAAGCTGGGGAGGCTTGGGCGAGTAGCTGCGGGGGGGGGGGGCTGTTGGCCGAGGTTGGAGTAGCCAGGAGGAAGGCATGGCCAGCCGTCGAGAAATGCTTGTTGAAGTTTTCGATTATCATGGATTTATCAGTGGTGACCGTGTTACCTAGCCTCAGTGCAGTGGGCAGCTGGGAGGAGGTGCTCTTGTTCTCCATGGACTTTACAGTGTCACAGAACCTTTTGGAGTTAGAGAAATTTCTGCTTGAAAAAGCTGGCCTTTGCTTTCCTGACTGACTGCGTGTATTGGTTCCTGACTTCCCTGAACTTCCCTAAGGGAGTTAAGGCAACAAATAGGCCATAGTGGCGAAATAATTACAATTTAGCAATTAAACACTGGTAGTTGTGCAGAAGATGAATGTGCAAGTAGAGATACTGTGGGGTGCAAAGGAGCAAAATAGATCAAATAAATAACATTATGGGGGATGGGCTAATTACAGATGGGCTATGTACAGGTGCAGTGATCTGTGAGCTGCTCTGGCAGCTGGTGCTTAAAGCTAGTGAGGGAGATATGAGTCTCCGGCTTCAGTGATATTTGCAGTTCGTTACAGTCATTGGCAGCAGAGAACTGTAACGAAAGGCGGCCAAAGTAGGAATTGGCCTTGGGGGTGACCAGTGAAATATACCTGCTGGATGGGTGCTGCTATGGTGACCAGTAAGCTGAGATAAGGCGGGGCTTTACCTAGCAAAGACTTATAGATGACCTGGAGCCAGTGGGTTTGGCGACAGGGTAGCCTAGTGGTTAGAGCGTTGTTAACTCGGGGGTTTGAACTAGTTAACCCGCTGTTCCTAGGCCGTCATTGAAAATAAGAATTTGTTCTTAACTGACTTGCCTGGTTAAATAAAGGTAAAATAAAAATAAATAAAATAAAAAATATGTAGCAAGGGCCAGCCAAGGAGAGCATACAGGTCGCAGTGGTGGGTAGTATATGGGGCTTTGGTGACAAAACAGATGGAACTGTGATAGACTGCATCCAATTTGCTGAGTAGAGTATTGGAGGCTATTTTGTAAATGCAAACGCGTTATGAACGACTCTTGGCGGAATGCATTGCTTGAGTGGCGTGAGGGTGATAAGCACAATATCGTTCGCAGTTCACGACGATTTGAGTTTGTTGAACAGAAGCCATGTATCTTTTGGTTCTACAAAGCTGTGTCCATCATAGCATTCATTCTTGCACCATGCAATAATTTATTAGTTCTAAACGTGTCTTTTTTCTTCTATGCTGCCTGCAGCATGATTTATTTTACCTGCACTCATGACGAACAGTTGTTGGTCGGAGCACATCTCCGGAGTCACTGAAGGAGTGCGTATTAACTCTGCTGTAGAATTAAATGCAGCAAGTCAAATGAATGACTAAAATGAACGTGTCACTCAGAAAAGTGAATCATGACTCTCAAGTCAGTGAGAAGAGTTGTCCAAAAAGATAATTTGCCAACAGTGGAGCTGAAATTCTAATGCATAGTTGGTGGAACGTGTGTTGGTCTGTAGGATGTTGCTGTGTAACTTGGTGAGGGTGAAGCTGGGCTGCTATGAGCTGGAGGGCCAGAGCTCCCAGTCTCCAGAGGACTATCTCAAGGCCTTCATGGAGACTGAGGTGAAACCACTGTGGCCCAAGGGCTGGATGCAGGGCAGGTCAGTATGCATGTTTGCATAAAAGAATACAATTTGACCATTTAACCTAGTTTGCATTTCACCACACCACATGGGGCTGCAGGTAGCCTAGTGGTTATAGCTTTGGGCCAGTAACCAAAAGGTTGCTGGATCAAATCCATGAACTGACAAGGTAAAAATCCCTGAACAAGACAGTTAACCCACTGTTCCCTGGTTGGCTGAATTTGACTGACTTGCCTAGTTAAATAAAGGTTTTAAAAAAATCTCTCCACTCTCCTCTCCTCAGGATGCTATTCAAAGAGAGCCTCATGGTTCATTGTCACCTCACTGGCAATCCGTGAGTCATTACTTTGATATACTCTGATTATTTTAAAAATCACTATATTAAAGTGAAGGTTAACACTGGTGTTCTTCATTATGCACTCTTTTTCCTTTTGATTTCACTGTTATCCAGAGCCAAGAAAAAGATGGTTCCTACTCCCAAGTCTAAACCCAAAGTTAGTGCTTTGCAGTCTGATGCATTGCTTGCATGCTTGTCATTTCAATACCATTTGTTGTTTGAATAGTTTTAGATCACACTAATTGTTTGCTCTTTCTATCCCCTATGTTGTTTGGTGACCCAGGAGGGTAGTTGGGTCCAGAGATCCACCCCCTCAGTTGGTGCGACCCCCTCCCCTGCAGCCCCAGTGGCCTGCCGGCCCTCCCAGTCCCCCGCTGAGACCATCTGTCTGCTGGACTCCCTGGATGAAGAGCTGACCGCCCCCGCCCTGGATTCCATCTCCCAGGCCCTGGCCCTCCTCAGCAATGCAGCCAAGGGCCTGGTCCAAGGGGACAGTCCCCCCTCCCCTGATAGGCCCAAGACTGCCCCGTCCTCCCTCCATGCCTCACCTCTCCTCCAGAAGCACAAGAAGAGCACCATCAACACACCCAGCTCCAACACACCTCTCTTCGTCTCTACCTCCTCCTCCCCCTCCTCTCTCTCTCGGCCTCCCACCGTCTCCCCTTCTCTGTCCTCAGCGAGGAGCGAGGGGTTGGGGTCGATGAAGGGTGGAGGTGCTCTGGCTCAGGCTCACAGACAATCAGTGCAGAGCACTCAGAGGCTTGCTGGGACTGGACCGAGTAAAGCCAATGCTCCCGGCTCTCACTCCCAGCTTAAGCCGCGGCCGCCCCCCAATCAGAAGGGCTTTGGCAGCAATAATACTAAAGCCAACAGTGGTGACACCCCCCTCTCATCCCCTTCTCCCTCCTTCTCCCACTCTCTCTTAGGAGCCCAAGCTCAGCAGCAGTCGAACTTCATCACCCCCATGCAGGCCACTCTCACCAAGTCCTCCCACAGCAGCACCTCGCCCATCATCAAACTCACCCCTCGCCTCCCCAACCCCTTAACGCCCACCACCTTCTCACCCTCCACCAATCCCAGGCCTCAGGCAGCTTCCAGTATGCACCAGTACTCCTCCAAAAGCCCAGCAGGGTTCCGCCCACCATTCTCAGGTGCTCCGGGAGGGCCAGCCAAACTTGTCCAGGGCAGCTACACCCCTCCAGGAGGGCAGAAGACCCCCTCTCAGATCATCAGCAGCAGCGCCAACACCAGCCTTACCAACACCTCATCCATCAGCAAGCATTCGGGATCCAGTCCCTCCCCTACCACAACCTCGGCCAATCAGCGACAAAGGCCGGCAGGTGGAACCATTCAGGGGGCTAAGCCTATTAAATCTGTATCCACACAGTCTGTCTCTTCTCAGTTGCCACAGGTAAGTGAGAAATAAGATGGTAGCTGGGTGGGACACGGTCATGATGGAGCAAATGTTCAAAATGAGTTTGTCTACTGTTGTCTGTATATTGATGTATTTTATCTCTGTTTGTATATGTTGTCTGTTGGTCTATATTTCTAATTAAAAATTGGGTGGTTCGAGCCCTGAATGCTGAAAGCCGTAGTGTATCAGACCATATACCACTAGAATGACAAAACATTTATTTTTACTGCTCTAATTACGTTGGTAACCCGTTTATAATAGCAATAAAGGCACCTTAGGGGGTTATGGTATATTGCCAATATACCACGGCTAAGGGCTTTATCCAGGCACTCCGCAGTGCGTCGTGCATAAGAACAGCCCTTAGCTGTGGATTTTTGGCCATATACCACACCACCTCTGGCCTTATTGCTTAATTATATGCCTTTGTTCTCCAGGTGTCCTCAGCCAGCAGCAGTCTTCTTGGCTCTGCTCCGTCTCTCCCACTGGGCTTTGGGATGTTGGGGGGGCTGGTTCCTGTGTCCCTGCCCTTCCAGTTTCCTTCACTCTTAAACCTGCCCCCATTAGGGGGCACAGCTGGCTCCAGCACCGGGGCCAGCGGCTCCTCAACCAGCAACAGCTCAGCATTCTCCCTGACCCAGAGTGAGTGACAAAGCCCGTCCACAGAAACATGAATAAACTAAAATGTACAGTGCTTTCGGAAAGTATTCAGACCCCTTCACTTTTTCCACATTTTGTTACAGTACAGCCTTAATCTACACACAATACCCCATAATGAAAACAGGTTTTTAGAAATGTTTGCAAATGTATTAAAAATAAACTCACTTATTTACATAAGTATTTAGAACCTTTGCTATAAGACTGGAAATTGATCTCAGGTGCATCCTGTTTTCATTGATCATCTTTGAGATGTTTCTGCAACTTGATTGGAGCCCACCTGTGGTAAATTCAATTGATTGGACATGATTTGAAAAGGCACCAACCTGTCTATATAAGGTCCCACAGTTGACAGCGCATGTTAGAGCCAAAACCAAGCCATGAGGTCGAAGGAATCGTCTGTAGATTGTTTTGAGGCACAGATCTGGGGAAGGCTACCAAAAATGTCTGCAGCATTGAAGGTCCCCAAGAACACAGTGGCCTCCATCATTGTTAAATGTAAGAAGTTTGGAACCACTAAGACTCTTGCTAGAGCTGATAACTGTTGAGCAGTCGGGGGAGAAGGGCCTTGGTCAGGGAGGTGACCAAGAACCCGATGGTCACTCTGACAGAGCTCCAGAGTTGCTTTGTGGAGATGGGAGAACCTTCCAGAAGGACAACCATCTCTGCAGCACTCTACCAATCAGGCCTTTATGGTAGAGTGCCCAGACAGAAGCCACTCCTCAGTAAAAGGCACGACAGCCCACTTGGATTTTGCCAAAAGGCACCTAAAGAACTCTTTGGCCTGAATGTCAAGTGTCACATCTGGAGAAACCAGGCACCACTCATCACCTGGCCAATACCATCAATATGGGGAATCATGGTCTTGGCAGCATCATGCTGTGGGGATGTTTTTCAGTGGCAGGGACTGGGAGACTAGTCAGGATCAAGGGAAAGATGAACGGTGCAAAATACAGAGAGAGCCTTAATGAAAACCTACTGCAGAGTGCTCAGGACCTCTGATTGTAGCGTCGTACCCAAGAAGACTCGAAGCTGTAATTGCTGGCAAAGGTGCTTCAGCAAAATACTGAGTAACGGGTCTGAATACTTATTTAAATGTGAAGTTTCAGTTCTTTTTGCAAAAAATTCGCAAAACCCTTTTTTTGTTTTATCATAAGTTATTGTGTGTAGATTGATAGGGAAGGGGGTGATTTAATCCATTTTAGAATAAGGCTGTAACGTAGCAAAAGATGAATGTATAACAGCTGATCGAGATGGTGCGTTAGTATGTTGATGTCTGGGTATGTGTATAGTTTGTTTTTGTGTATTTTATGTTGTTGGACCATTGTGTTAAATCCCCATGCTGTGTCTGAAAGCCTGCAATGTTTTTCTCCATTGTCTGACATTCTCCCATGTTGTTTCTTTGGTTCATTCCTCCCCTTACTCTCTGTGCCTCTTCTTTTAAATGTTATTCTTCCATCAATCTCCTGTGATCTTACATCCATTTACTATTTGACCTGGCTCATCTCTTTTCCTTTCAACCTGTTTCTTGTCTTGCTTCCCATTCTTGTTTCGTCTACACTGCCTTTCCTATCTCACCATGCCCTTGACCTACACTCTCCTGTGTCATCTCCTCCTCCCTCCCATCTCTCCTCAGATCTGTTAAAGAGTCTCCAGTCAGGGTCTCAGGTTGCTCTGCCTCCTCACTTACAGCTCGCTTTCTCAGGTAAAATCTGCCCTTCCCTGTGACCCCGCTCTTTCCTCTCAGCCCACTGTCACTTAAAATATTTTTTTCCCTTCTTGGGGACATCTCTGTCTGTCCCTCCGTAGTCTCTGTGCATGCCTGTCGCTTTCGTCATGTCGGTGGTTGTCATTTGTGTTAAGTTTAAATATTTGTTTTTGTTTCCTATCAATATTTCAAGAACTCTACTCTTCCTGTCCAGATGTCAATCAAACCCAAGGAGGGGATGTGAAGAGGAAGTCTCTTTGACCACGCCTGTTTGGAACACTGAGGACATCCACTATGATATGACAGCTATCAGGACAAATCAGGAACTAGGACGACGTTGAATGACTAACAGAAACTGCCCAAACACAGGATGGGGTTGAAACGGGGAATTGGACCCTCTCGATAATCTTCCGGCTGTTACTTATTTTTTAAACAGCAATTTGATAATTGTTTAAATATTGTACATTAAGGCTTAATGACAAGTTTGTTTTTGTCAATGTTTACAGAACAGACCTTTATCACTGTGGTCAGGGAGGGAGAATGAATGAGAGGTCTACTTGGTGTGTATGTGTGAATGCACTAGTCTTTAGCGTCAGTGTGCAACCCTCCCTCTCTGATACCTGGGTTAGTGTGTCTATTTGGTGCTTTTTTTCTCAATATAATTATCTAGACCTGTAAGAAATGCTACTAAATGCGAACGTTGTTGAATTTGTTTAGGGACCGGAGCTGTATTTTTTTGCTGTACATAACTCCACCAAATTCAATAAAACAAGCCATGATCTATGCAGGACTATAACAAAATGGTATATTGGTGACTTTCTATGGTCATCAGCATGGGTAATTCTGTTCCCTCATGTCTTGTGCCTTCACTCGCTTTCATGAAGTGCTACACTCCATAACTTATAAAAATGGAAAACAAACCAATAACATCCACAGTGAAAAGTTAATCTATCAGCTCTTATAATCCACAAATGGTCAGCATTGCAAAGAAACACTTTACCATGCTACCTGGAGTCTGATTAATCAAATGTTTATTTGACGGGTAACAATCTAACCGGAGACACTACCTGACGGTTGCTTATCCAAAGCAGCCCAAAAGGTCAAATGAATCAACACAAGGCTGCACAACTTTCTGTGCGTCCACCAGAGGTTCTTTAGGGTTCTGGGTCCAGACAAAGCCAACACACCCAAGGCACAACACACAGGTCAATGGGCGGTGCTTATAATTTCAACTTAAGCTGACATCAAATGCCATCTCAAACTCAAAAAATTACTCAACTTATTCCAGGAGCTACAATCCTGACAGTATAACCCTTAAATAATCAAGCAGGACCAGTAATGTACTCCAATACAATCCCAAAAGCCTTTAACTCTACGTCAAAATGCTATTGCCCCATACAGCACACAAGCTAACATTCATTTAAACCCAAAAAGAAAACAGGAAAAACAAGATTAAACATTAAAATAGGTGATCGCTTCTACAGCTGAGAGTCTGGCAGTATGCAGAAGGTTTGATGGCTGTCCCAATCACTTGGTTTCTTTCTAAAAGGTCCTCCAGAGTCTATTTGACCAGAGGCCTGGTTTTGTCATCATCGCCACACTGGTGGGCTTTATACTTTTTCACCTCTGCCATGTATTTTGTCCAGGCATCCCCCTTGCCCTCCATCTGGAAAACAGAATACATAATTACACAATGGTTTAGAAGGCAAGTGGTATTTCATGAAGACAATGTCATGACAAAACTATCAGGAAAAATATTTCTTGAACCTCAGGGTCCACTTTCTGTTTCTTCGCAACCATGCCAGTCTTGAGGGCCAATTTAGAGCCACCTCTGCGCTTCCCCACCTGGGTTAGGGGATAGAAGACTGAAACCGTTATACGAGCCCTTGCAGGTGGACTGCCAATGATGGAGACTACACAAGACGAGAGAAGAAAGAAAAAGCCTATGTTATCACCGAAAACATTCCTGAAGTCGAGTAGCTAATGAATGCTTTCCAATGTCTAGACCTGATGTGGATCTCAGGTTACTTGGTGACATTGCAGTGCACCTCTTCACGTGTGAATGTATCCCTCTATGGTGATGTAACTATACACTAACGTGAGCTGTGTGTGGTGGATTTCAAAAAGTTTAATTTGTTAATTGAGACATTGCCATTGGCTACAATATATAGCTAACAACAGCCAAACCCCTTACAAAGCTGGTCACACTTGGAGTCTTCTTTTCCTGTGTCGACTGTCCGTCAGCAGTACTGTTATCACCGCATCCTTGGTCCATTTCTTTTTTCATTTTTTCTTCCTCCATTTTTTTCTTGAACATCTCCATAAAGCTTCCATCATTAGCAAATGAATTGGCCGCCGCTGCTTTGCTGACTCCCGGTGCAGGACTGGCTGGCGACCCCGGGCTGTTACTGCTCGAATCGCTGCTGTTTTGATGTCTTCTGCTGTATCCACGCTTCGGATCCATGTTAGCTTTTTTATGTAGAAGGGCTCAGTTCCTTTAGGCCGTTCTGCAACTAGTGGTGTGCTCTCTAGTCGTTATGTGTCAACGTAAACTAAAGCCGGCTAGCTACTTGACAAAAAAATGCTATCGGTGAGAGACTCCACCCGAACCCCAAACAAAACAACAAACTTCGAGGCAAAGTAGCTAGCATACGAAGCCGTCTAATTAAACACGTGGAAATCCATAAATTAATCGGAGCCACACTTGTCCGTCTCCCAGCGAGCTAGCACAGGTCCTCACGGCAAAAAATCGCAGGCTTGTTGTTGGTGGCTAGCTAACGTTAGCGTTGTATCTAGCTAGCTATTCGAAAAATGTCAACTAGCTAATGACCAAACAATTGTGTCATGAGTAGCTAAACTAGTGCAAAACACAAATCAACCACATTATATATATATATAAAATACATTTCAAACGACTCTCAAAGCTAAGTATATTACTGATATATTGGCTACATTTGTCCAGATGTGGTTTTCTTTCACATGTTATCGGCCATGTTGAATTTCGGCTTATCATTTACGTCAGCATGTCAATATTCTATGGTATTATGGCGGTCCGCAAACCTTTGTTAGAGGTGCATGCCGCCACCTACTGTGTGGGCGGTGTCAGTTTAATGTTCTGGAGTGTGAATTCAATACACTTCTTGAAATAAAAAGGTGAGGGGAAATTGCCCTACGAACTAATCCTTCACCCATTAAAACCTCACTACTATTACATTTAACCTTTATTTTATCAGGGAGTCATACTCAGGGCTCCCGAGTGGCGCGGCGGTCTAATACACTGCATCTCAGTGCTTGAGGCGTCAATACAGACACCCTAGTCCATATCCAGGCTGTCTCATAACTGGCTGTGATTGGGCGGCGTGCACAATTGGCTCAACTTTGTCCGAGTTTGGCTGGTGTAGGTTGTCATTGTAAATAAGAATTCGTTCTTAACTGACTTGCCTAGTTAAATAAAGGTTTGAATACTGGGACCAAGGTCTCTTTTACAGATGAGCAGCCCTGAATTACAGAAACTACAGACATCAAAATATTAACACAAAATAAAAAAACGAAAAAAAGGCACGGCCATAAAAAACAAACATCAGTAATAAGGTCCTCAGTCAGCTTTCTGAACTGCCTTAGAGCCGTGGTTCCCAAACGTTGTATAGTCCCATACCTCTTCAAACATTCAACCTCCAGCAGCATAGCACCAGGGTCAGCGCACTCTCAAATGTTTGTTTTGTTGTTGCCATCATTGTAAGCCTGCCACACTCACACTATACAATACATTTATTAAACATAAGAATGAGTGTGAGTTTTTGTAACAACGTGGCTTGTGGGAAGTGACAAAGAGCTCTTATAGGACCAGCGCAAAAATAATAAAATAATAACCAATCATTTTGCTCTTTATTTAACCATCTTACATATAAAACCTTATTTGTTAATCGAAAATGTTGGATTCGCTTAGGAATGAGATGCATTTTTTCTCCTAGAGATTAACATACTTTGGTGCGAAAAGTGCAAATCAATCCCAGAACATCTAAGGACCTTGTGAAGATGCTGGAGGAAACAGGTACAAACGTATCTATATCCACAGTAAAAACAAGTCCTATATCGACATAACCTGAAAAGCCACTCAGCAAGGAAGAAGCCACTGCTCCAAAACCCGCCATAAAAAAGCCAGACTACGGTTTGCAACTGCACATGAGGACAAAGATTGTACTTTTTGGAGAATTGTCTGAAACAAAAAAGAACTGTTAACCACTGCGCCACCCGGGAGGCCCATTATGTATGGGGGAGGCTTGCAAGCTGAAGAACACCATTCATGAGAGCATCAGCTGTTCCGGACGACTGTGTGATTACGCTCTCTGTGACTAAAACCTTTAACATGTCAATATTCAGGCCGCAGGGCCATACGGATTACCATGACGTGTACTCCGAGGATGCGCTAACCAACTGGCAAGCGTCTTCACTGGAATTTTCAACCTGTCCCTGACTGAGTCTGTAATGCCAATATGTTTCAATCAGACCACCATAGTCCCTGTAACCACAACCGTCAAGGTAACCTATCTAAATGACTATCGCTACGTAGCACTCACAACTGTAGCCATGGAATGCTTTAAAAAGGCTAGTCATGACTCACATCAACACCATCATCCCAGACACCCTGGATCCCCTTCAATTTGCATACAGCCTAAACAGATAACACAATTTGTATTGCACTCCACACTGCCCTTTCCCACTTGGACAAAAGGAACACCTCCGTGAGAATGCTGGTCATTGACTACAGCTCAGCGTTCAGCAACATTGTGCCCGCCAAGCTCATCACTAAGCTAAGGACCCTGGGACTGAACACCTCCCTCTGAAACTGGATCCTAGACTTTCTGACGGGATGCCCCCAGGTGGTGATGGAAGACAACAACACATCCGACACATTGACCCTCAACATGGGGGCCCCCCAGGGGTGCGTGCTTAGTCCTGTCCTGTACTCCTTGTTCACTCACGACTGCGTGGTCGCTCAAGATTTCAACACCATCATTATGTTTGCAGACAACTAAGGTGGTAGAGGAAGGCCCTAAAAATGTTGAAAGACTACCGCCACCCAAGTCATAGACTGGTCTCTCTGCCGCAAGGCAAGATGTACCGATGCACCATGTCTGTAACCAACAGGACCCTGAACATGTACATTCGTGGCCAAATGTTTTGAGAATGACACAAATATTAATTTCGACAAAGTTTGCTGCTTCAGTGTCTTTAAATATTTTTGTCAGATGTTACTATGGAATACTGAAGTATAATTACAAGTATTTCATAAGTGTCAAAGGCCTTTATTGACAATTACATGAAGTTGATGCAAAGAGTCAATATTTGCACTGTTGACCCTTCTTTTTCAAGACCTCTGCAATCTACCCTGGGATGCTGTCAATTAACTTCGGGGCACATCCTGACTGATGGCAGCCCATTCTTGCATAATCAATGCTTGAAGTTTGTCAGAATTTGTGGGTTTTTGTTTGTCCACCCACCTCTTGAGGATTGACCACAAGTTGTTCAATGGGATTAAGGTCTGGGGAGTTTCCTGGCCATGGACCCAAAATATCGATATTTTGTTCCCCGAGCCACTTAGTTATCACTTTTGCCTTATGGCAAGGTGCTCCATCATGCTGAAAAAGGCATTGTTCACCACTGAACTGTTCCTGGATGGTTGGGAGAAGTTGCTCACGGAGGATGTGTTGGTACCATTCTTTATTCATGGCTGTGTTCTTAGGCAAAATTGTGAGTGAGCCCACTCCCTTAGCTGAGAAGCAACCCCACACATTAATCAAATCAAATGTATTTATATAGCCCTTCGTACATCAGCTGATATCTCAAAGTGCTGTACAGAAACCCAGCCTAAAACCCCAAACAGCAAGCAATGCAGGTGTAGAAGCACGGTGGCTAGGAAAAACTCTCTAGAAAGGACAAAACCTAGGAAGAAACCTAGAGAGGAACCAGGCTATATGGGGTGGCCAGTCCTCTTCTGGCTGTGCCGGGTGGAGATTATAACAGAACATGGCCAAGATGTTCAAATGTTCATAAATGACCAGCATGGTCGAATAATAATAAGGCAGAACAGTTGAAACTGGAGCAGCAGCACGGTCAGGTGGACTGGGGACAGCAAGGAGAGAATTAGAGAACGCACACTTAGATTCACACAGGACACCGAATAGGACAGGAGAAGTACTCCAGATATAACAAACTCACCCTAGCCCCCCGACACAAACTACTGCAGCATAAATACTGGAGGCTGAGACAGGAGGGGTCAGGAGACACTGTGGCCCCATCCGAGGACACCCCCGGACAGGGCCAAACAGGAATGGTCTCAGGATGCTTTAATGTTGGCATGACACAGGACTGATGGTAGCGCTCACCTTGTCTTCTCCAGACAAGCTTTTTTCAGGATGCCCCAAACAATCGGAAAGGGGATTCATCAAATGACTTTACCCCAGTCCTCAGCAGTCCAATCCCTGTACCTTTAGCAGAATATCAGTCTGTCCCTGATGTTTCTCCTGGAGAGAAGTGGCTTCTTTGTTGCGCTTCTTAGCACCAGGCCATCCTCCAAAAGTCTTTGCCACACTGTGCGTGCAGATGCACCTGAGCAAGCTCTGTACTGGTGGTGCCCCGATCCCGTAGCTGAATCAACTTTAGGAGACGGTCCTGGCGCTTGCTGGACTTTCTTGGGCGCCCTGAAGCCTTCACAACATTTGAACCGCTCTCCTTAATGTTCTTGATGATCTGATAAATGGTTGATTTAGGTGCAATCTTACTGGCAGCAATATCCTTGCCTGTGAAGCCCTTTTTGTGCAAAGCAATGAGGACGGCACATGTTTCCTTGCAGGTAACCATGGTTGACAGAGGAAGAACAATGATTCCAAGCACCACCCTCCCTTTGAAGCTTCCAGTCTGTTATTCGAACTCAATCAGCATAACAAAGTAATCTCCAGCCTTGTCCTCGTCAGCACTCACAAATGTGTTAACGAGGGAATCACTGACATGATGTCAGCTGGTCCTTTTGTGGCAGGGCTGAAATGCAGTGGAAATGTTTTTGGGGGATTCAGTTCATATTCATGGCAAAGAGGGACTTTGCAATTCATCTGATCACTCTTCATAACATTCTGGAGTATATGCAAATTGCCATCATACAAACTGAGGCAGCAGACTTAATATTTGTGTCATTCTCAAAAGTTTTGGCTACGACTGCACATATCTACCTCAATTACCTCATACCCCTACACATTGACTCAGTACTGGTATTCATTGTGCATCTTTTATTACTTGTTTTACTTTTCTATTATTTCTCTATTTTCTTTCTCTCTGCATTGTTAGGAAGGGTCTGTAAGTAAGCATTTCACTGTTAGTCCACACCGGTTGTTTACGAAGCATGTGACAAATACAATGTCATTTGATCCTACACCAGGCCGGCAGCTAGGAGGACAGGACACTGTCTATCATTCAACACACCTTGGATCTCTTCTAAAGTAAAATCTTGTAAATCAAAGTATTTCTTTGCAGCTACCACCACATCTATGTTTTGTGATTTCCGGGGTACAGTTGACAACCATGGCTATTGTAAGGGTAAAATTAGCATTAGCATTACTTTAAGGTTTAAATAAATGATAGGTGTGTACAATCCTGTTACTCTGATTGTGAAAGTTGCTGTTTTCACATAACTCTGTACCTAATTCACCACAGCTGTGCACATCTCATGTTCTTACTCCTACCCTCTGTACTCTGAAACTTGTATGAACAAAGTTTCTCCTTATCCTCTATTCTAAGAACAAACAGTTCTTAGTACACGCAGGAGAACACAGAGGACTCCGAATATTTGGCCACCTCATCCAGTAGATATGTGTTAGTTCGACACATTGAGACAGTTGTGGTGGATTAAGGAAATGTTACAAGGTTGGGCTATACAGTGGGGAGAACAAGTATTTGATACACTGCCGATTTTGCAGGTTTTCCTACATACAAAGCATGTAGAGGTGTGTAATTTTGATCATAGGTACACTTCAACTGTGAGAGACGGAATCTAAAACAAAAATCCAGAAAATCACAAGGTATGATTTTTAAGTAATTAATTTGCATTTTATTGCATGACACAAGTATTTGATCACCTACCAACCAGTAAGAATTCTGTGTCTCACAGACCTGTTAGTTTTTCGTTAAGAAGCTCTCCTGTTTTCCACTCATTACCTGTATTAACTGCACCTGTTTGAACTCGTTACCTGTATGAAAGACATCTGTCCATACACTCAATCAAACAGACTCCAACCTCTCCACAATGGTCAAGACCAGAGAGCTGTGTAAGGACATCAGGGAAAGAATTGTAGACCTGCACAACGCTGGGATGGGCTACAGGACAATAGCCAAGCAGCTTGGTGAGAAGGCAACAACTGTTGGTGCAATTATTAGAAAATGGAAGAAGTTCAAGATGACGGTCAATCACCCTCGGTCTGGGGCTCCATGCAAGATCTCACCTCGTGGGGCATCAATGATCATGAGGAAGGTGAGAGATCAGCCCAGAACTACACGGCAGGACCTGGTCAATGACCTGAAGAGTGCTGGGACCACAGTCTCAAAGAAAACCATTAGTAACACACTACGCCATCATGGATTAAAATCCTGCAATGCACGCAAGGTCCCCCTGCTCAAGCCAGCACATGTCCAGGCCCGTCTGAAGTTTGCCAATGACCATCTGGATGATCCAGAGGAGGAATGGGAGAAGGTCATGTGGTCTGATGAGACAAAAATGTAACTTTTTGGTCTAAACTCCACTCGCCGTGTTTGGAGGAAGAAGAAGGATGAGTATAACCCCAAAAACACCATCCCAACCGTGAAGCATGGAGGTGGAAACATCCTTCTTTGGGGATGCTTTTCTGCAAAGGGGACAGGACGACTGCACCGTATTGAGGGGAGGATGGATGGGGCCATGTATCGCAAGATCTTGGCCAACAACTTCCTTCCCTCAGTAATAGCATTGAAGATGGGTCGTGGCTGGGTCTTCCAGCATGACAATGACCCGAAACACACAGCCAGGGCAACTAAGGAGTGGCTCCATAAGAAGCATCTCAAGGTCCTGGAGTGGCCTAGCCAGTCTCCAGACCTGAACCCAATAGAACATCTTTGGAGGGAGCTGAAAGTCTGTATTACCCAGCGACAGCCCCGAAACCTGAAGGATCTGGAGAAGGTCTGTATGGAGGAGTGGGCCAAAATCCCTGCTGCAGTGTGTGCAAACCTGGTCAAGAACTACAGGAAACGTATGATCTCTGCAATTGCAAACAAAGGTTTCTGTACCAAATATTAAGTTCTGCTTTTCTGATGTATCAAATACTTATGTCATGCAATAAAATGCAAATTAATTACTTAAAAATCACACAATGTGTTTTTCTGGATTTTGTTTTAGATTCTGTCTCTCACAGTTGAAATGTACCTATGATAAAAAAAATTACAGACCTCTACATGCTTTGCAAGTAGGAAAACCTGCAAAATCGGCAGGGTCTCAATTACTTGTTCTCCCCACTGTATATGGATTCTGTGAACATATTTACAAAGTGAGATTGTTTGTGTGTATAGTCGATTACTGGAGATTTGATGAAGTAATAATAGTAATAATATACAAACTTGCACACCCAAACATAGACATATGTAAGGGGTGAAAAAAGTATCCTGAGTTGGTCACTTTATGGAGTATATAGAGTCAGAACATCTGTTTTCTCAGCCACTGCCTGTCACCAAGGGAGTACACCAGGGCTCGATCCTATGCCCCACACTCTTTTCAATTTATATCTGCAACATAGCTCAGGCAGTAGGAAGTTCTCTCATCCATTTATATGCAGATGATAAAGTCTTGTACTCAGCTGGCACCTCCCAGGATTTTGTGTTAAATGCTCTACAACAAAGCTTCCTTCGTGTCCAACAAGCTTTCTCTACCTTTAACCTAGTTCTGAACACCTATAAAACAAAGGTAATGTGGTTTGGTAAGAAGAATGCCACTCTCCCCACCGGTATGACCTCTGAGGGTTTAGAGCTTGAGGTAGTCACCTCATTCAAGTACTTGGAGTATGACTAGACGGTACACTGTCCTTCTCTCGGCACATATCACAGCTGTAGGCTAAAGTTAAATCTAGACTCGGGTTCCTCTTATCGTAATCGTTCTTCTTTCACCCCAGCTGCCAAACTAACCCTGATCCCTGATTCCTACCCATGCTAGATTACAGACATAATTTATAGGGTACTCTCGTGCGGCTAGATGTGCTTTACCATTCGGCCATCAGATTTGCCACCAATGCTCCTTAAAGGACACATCACTGCACTCTATACTCCTCTGTAAACTAGTCATCTCTATACACCCATCGCAAGACCCATTGGTTGATGCTTATTTATAAAAACCCTCTTAGGCCTCACTCCCCCCTATCTGAGATATCTACAGCAGCCCTCATCCTCCACATACAACACCCGTTCTGCCAGTTACATTCTGTTAAAGGTCCCCATTGCACACACATCCATGGGTTGCTCGTCTTTTCAGTTCGCTGCAGCTAGCGACTAGAACGAGCTGGAACAAGCACTCAAACTGTTTATCTCAATCTCTTCATTCAAAGACTCAATCATGGACACTCTTACTAACAGTTGTGGCTGCTTTGCATGATGAATTGTTCTCTCTACCTTCTTGTCCTTTTTGCTATTGTCTGTGCCCAATTCATGTTTGTACCATGTTGTGCTGCTACCATGTTGTTGTCATGTGTTACTACCATGCGGTGTTGTCATATGAAGCTGCCTTGCTATGTTGTTGTTTTAGGTCTCTTTTTATGTAGTGTTGTGTTGTGTTGTCTCTTGTCGTGATGTGTGTTTTATATGTATTATAATTTTTAAAAATCCCAGCCCTGTTCTTGCAGGAGACCTTTGCCTTCTGGTAGGCCTTCATTGTAAATAAGAATGTGTTGTTAACTACATTTACATTTACGTCATTTAGCAGACGCTCTTATCCAGAGCGACTTACAGTAGTGAGTGCAGACATATTTTCATATTTTTTCAAACTGGTCACCCCGTGAGAATCGAACCCACAACTCTGGCATGGCCACCGCCATGCTCTACCAAATGAGCCACACAGGACCATGTTAACTGACATGCCAAGCTAAATAAATGTTCAATAAAAATACAAAAATGGATCATTTGACAGAGATAAGGTTAAAACATTACATGATTGTCTATACAGGGTCTGGGAAATAGTCGCACAAAAATATTGGCATATGTCCACTTTGGGTAAAAGTAAGGGGAAGTGATTTACCCCCTAACCAATAGAACTATAAATACATGGGATGCCCTCCGTCCTGGTAATACATTTTGAAACAAAACCTATGCTCTGTTAAATAGTACCATTGAAATGTTGAACATGTATAGATTTGGTTTTAAACTTAAGGCTATAATTTATTGTAGTCCCGATGGGGTTTTTGTTGATATTCTAAAGGTTTGCGTTCTAAACCAAATCGTGATAGGCCAAATGGAAAGTGTCTTTCTTATCTACGCCACCTCAGGCGCCAAACATATTATGGACAGAGAGCGCCATCTACAGGGGACTGGTGGATAGTGCCAGGCATGATATGATAACGAAATCTCGTCTCGAGAGCTACTTTAGAAATGTATATTTCCCCTTCTGAAATTGGCCGATGTAGTTTATAAATTCGGAGCATTACATAAAATAGACATTTAATGAGTCTGAAGCAAATAGTGAATATCCAACGGAGTTTGGTTATTTTATATATAGTAAATGTTGGAGTGGATTAAAACACAAATTATTAAAAAGTGGAGGGAGGACAGTGACCTCCCTTTTAACATAAATTATCATGTTTGTTTTGTCTATATTTTAAAACTTTTTGTTCACCTGGTAAAGTAATGTTAGACAGAGAGATTGTAGAGGGAAACAAGTATTTGAATGGAAGAGAAATGTACAGGGTGATAGTGATTAACCTTTTTTCAGGGCTTCTGAGTTAAAGTAAACAGATATGTAGACTAGGAAAAGTAACAAAGAAAGTGGGAAAGAAAGGAAATGGGAAGTTAACTAGAAAGTAAAATAGAAAATAAGAATTCAAATGTTTAATTGCTTGGACAGATTAAGATTTAACAACATTTTTATTTTCTCCGTCAGGAGAGGATGGGGTGTCCCTATCTCTCCCTTTAAAATTGTTCCATTATTGCAATAATTAATAAATATCAAATAAAGATTGATTGTTTGAAGAAATGACAAGTCTCTCTCACTTGACTAGAATTTCCACGACACTATGTACACTAAAGAAGCCAATCTTACTGAAGCGCCTTATTCATTTCACTCTCTATTGGTCTCACCCTGGATCCATCTTCCTCTTATACTCTCTTCACTGCTGCAGCATACAACACCTTCTGTACTACTCTGACCCTTGCAAATTTACACACAGCTTTTCCCACCAATACTACATATTCCCTTGTCTCATGCCCTCCTGCACACTAATCACATCTCCTTCCTACACACTGCTGCAACATTACCATAAGCTTGGCACCTAAAACACTAATGGTTTTGGGACAAAAGCGGTCACGAAATAACTGACATTTCCTAACTTGACTTTGTCGAGTCAATACTTCATCAAAACTCAGCAGGATAGACCGTCTTCTCTGTTTCACAACGCTCTCCACTGGGCTTGCGTTGCACCAAACGGCGGGTGCCAGAACCTAACGCCACCCCAGTTAGCGCTCCATTGAAAGAAACCCTGCTCCCGAGAGCAAAGCAAGTCACAGGTCTTTTCACGAGTCCACTTCGAGTTCCTTTCACAGATTCAACAGTCCCCAACCCCTTCTCCACCCAACTTGACACCACATATGGATCAGCCAAAAGGAAAATATCTCACTCGCACTGGGCCAGAATCATTGGGGCGAGGCTCGAACTCGGTGGTCTTCACCACACCTGCCACCGCAGGTAATTCACCCTCACCCTCGTCACATTCAATTTGAGCTACCAGGGTATTTTTAAATAGTTTTTGTACTTGACGCCAATCTTCCACACCATACCGCTTCCCTAATGTCATTTCCTTCTTCCTCGCTGTCAATATCCACATCTTCACGATCTTTCCACTCCTCCATACACTGTCAAACTGTTCAAATGGTTACTGTAACCATGTCGCATCAACTCAAAAAGCTCTTCACCTCAGTCACGTCAATCGTCAGTTAGCCTAGTAAATTAATGCATATGTCATCGTCTACCGCACTGGAGGCCAATTTACAAAAACAATATCCTCATCACTAGCTTTTTCAAATACAGGTGTCCCCATTTTATTTGTAGTGCAAAATACTAGAATAGACTGGACTACAAACTTGTCCTTCACATATTTCTTTTTATATAACCTTTTATGCACTGATTAAAACGTTATACAAAGAAACAGACAGATATAAAAATAAAAAACACAAAGCCCTTCACACCATGCATGCTAGAGTTACAAAACAAAGTGTTGAGTCATTCATTTAGGAGGGTGTTTTGCTTTTGCCTGACACTTCAGCAAATGGTTACAGTGTCTTAGTACAAGGCGTGGAGATGGGTTGCATGGTAGGTCTGTCCGGGCCGGCCAGGTAGGTCCGTCCAGCCTGATAGCTAAGTATCTAGTACCAGTCGGCCGGCTGGTCCAATCCGGCTGACCAGTCCTATCTATCCGGACCTTATTTTGTAACAGTTGGCCGGACAGATTGGATTAGATGGTCCACCTGGCCGGACCTAGCTATCTGGCTGACCGGACATAGCTATCTAGTCGGCCTGCCTATCTGGTTCTATCGACAAATAAAATATCCTTATCATGCTTCCACCACCTACTAACGTTGTTCAAGATGTACCCAACATGTTGAACATCTCAATCTAAAATCATGGGCATTTATATAGAGTTGGTCCCCCCCTTTGCAGCTATAACAGCCTCCACTCTTCTGGGAAGGCTTTCCACTAGATGATAATTTAATGTAGTTATTTTAAAAATTATGCAAATAGTGGTTTAGTCAACTAAATGTCCTTTTATTTTAGTCACATCACATTTGTATTGCCTCATTAACTTATAGTAAGCATAAACCACTTACTTCCATGTGCACATACATAGCCTTGCCCTACCAACATATATTTCTGCTGTTGAGTAGGATGTTATGCAGAAAAATGACAAACATAAGAATACATAACAAATTCAGCCTACGAAGATACTGCACATTACATTTTTTAAAACTGAAACACGCTTGACAGTAGCAAAATCACCAGTGTTACAGGATTTGGTTTTTCCATTTCATATTTAAAGGTTGGACATTAGCAAGTCGGGTGCACCGATTGGTGTCACCTTTGTTAGTCAGTCTGTATTACACCTGTGCTGGTTGGTCATCTCATTAGAAGGAAGGTGTTCCACCTGTGCTGGCCTAGGGGCTATTTAAGAATGGCTGGCCCAGCATTCCAGTTGTCTTGCGAGACCTCCCTATTTGATTTGATTTCTAGACAAACAATCCTTTATCTGATCTTCCCTGATTTCGTTGTGCTTCACCTTTTTTGGCCAGTTTGGATTAGTCGGCCCAACAGGTAGGTAGGTCTGGCCGACTGGTCCTACCTATCTGGCAGGCAGGACCTATGCTATAAAATCTCAGCAAAAAAAAGAAGCGTCCCTTTTTCAAGACCCTGTCTTTCAAAGATAATTAGTAAAAATCCAAGTAACTTCACTGCTCTTCATTGTAAAGGGTTTAAACACGGTTTCCAATGCTTGTTCAATGAACCACAAACAATTCATGAACATGCACCTGTGAAACAGTCGTTAAGACACTAACAGCTTACAGACGGTTGGCAATTAAGGTCACAGTTATGAAAACTTAGGACACTAAAGGGGTCTTTCTACTGACTCCTAAAGAAAGCTGCCCAGGGTCCCTGTTCGTCTGCGTGAATGTGCTATAGGCATGCTGCAAGGAGGCATGCAGATGTGGCCAGGACAATAAATTGCAATGTCCGTACTGTGAGACGCCTAAGACCGTGCTATAGGGAGCCAGGATGGACAGCAGATAGTCCTCGCAGTGGCAGCCCACGTGTAACACCTGCACAGGATTGGTACATCCGAACATCACACCTGCGGGACAGGTACAGGATGGAAACAACTGCCCGAATTACACCAGGAATGCACAATCCCTCCATCAGTGCTCAGACTGTCCGCAATAGGCTGAGAGAGGCTGGACTGAGGGCTTGTAGAGCTGTTGTAAGGCAGGTCCTCACCAGACATCACTGGGAACAACGTCGCCCATGGGCACAAACCCACCTTCGCTGGACCAGACAAGACTGGCAAAAAGTGCTCTTCACCGGCGAGTAATGAGCGTTATACAGAGGCATGTACTCTGGAGCTGGATCGATTTGGAGGTGGAGAGCCCGTCATGGTCTGGGGCGGTGTGTCACAGCATCATCGGACTGAGCTTGTTGTCATTGCAGGCAATCTCAAAGCTGTGTGTTACAGGGAAGACAACCTCCTCCCTCATGTGGTACCCTTCCTGCAGGTTCATCCTTACATGACCCTCCAGCATGACAATGCCACCAGCCATACTGCTCGTTCTGTGCGTGATTTCCTGCAAGATAGGAATATCAGTGTTCTACCATGTGCAGCGAAGAGCCCGGATCTCAATCCCATTGAGTACGTCTGGGACCTGTTGGATCGAAGGGTGAGGGCTAGGGCCATTCCCCCCAGAAATGTCCGGGCACAGATGTGCAGGTACCTTGGTGGAAGAGTGGGGTAACATCTCACAGCAAACACTGGCAAATCTGGTGGTCCATATGGAAGAGATGCACTGCAGTACTTCATGCAGCTGGTGGCCACACTAGATACTGACTATTACTTTAGATTTTGACCCCCCCTTTGTTCAGGGACACATTCAATTTCTGTTAGTCACATGTCTATGTAACTTGTTCAGTTTATTTCTCAGTTGTTGATACTTATGTTCATACATTTACACTAAGTTTGCTGGAAATAAAACGCAGTTGACAGAGGTTTCTTTTTTTTGCTGAGTTTATACACAAAAGTATGTGGACACACCTTCAAATTAGTGGCTCCGGGCCATTTAATTTGTAAGTCGCTCTGGATAAGAGCGTCTGCTAAATGACTTAAATGTAAATGTAAATTTAAGCCACACCCGTTGCTGACAGGTTTATAAATTCGAGCACATAGCCATGAAATCTCCATAGACAAACATTGGCAGTAGAATGGCCTAACAGAAGTGCTCAGGGACTTTCAACGTGGCACCATCATAGGATGCACCTTTCCAACAAGTCTGAGATCACCATGGACAATGCCAAGCGTCGGATGGAGTGGTGTAAAGGGTAGGGCCATTGGACTCTGGAGCAGTAAAAACACATTCTCTGGAGTGATGAATCAAACGTCACCATCTGGCAGTCAGACAGCCAAATCTGGGTTTTGCAGATACCAGGAGAACGCTACCTGCCCCACTTCATAGTGAATAATGGTCTTGGGCTGTTTTTCCTGGTTCGGGTTAGACCCCTTGGTTCCAGTGAAGGGACATCTTAATACTACAGCATACAAATTACATTCTAAAAGATCCTGTGCGTCCAAGTTTGTCAAAGGCCCTTTCCTGTTTTAGCATGACAAAGCCCCTGTGCAAAGTGAGGTCCATACAGAAATGGTTTGTTGAGATCAGTGTGGAAGAACCTGGCTGGCCTGCACAATCTGACCTCAACCCCATCAAACACCTTTGGGATTAATTGGAATGCAGACTGCGAGCCAGGCCTAATTGGCCAACATCGGTACCCAACCTCACTAATGCTCGTGGCTGAATGGAAGCCAGTTCATTCAGCAATGTTACAACATCTAGTGAAAAGGCTTCATAGAAGAGTGGAGGCTGTATAGCAAATGGGGGGACCAAGTTCATATTAATGCCCATGATTTTGGAATGAGATGTTTGATGAGCAGGTGTCCACAGTTTTGTAGTGTATATTGCCAGTGCCAACATTTCATACTGCAAATGTTGGTACTGGCTTTATATCATGTCTAAAAGACACTGTCCATTTCCAATATATTTAAGCAGTGATTTACCATCATCAAAATGACAGGCTGAAATCAACACCAACAAACGAGGGAGAGGAATCTCTAGCACTGTTAGGCCATCCAGAGTTCAACGGGTCGGCGTTTCAGCAATGTAACAGCATGTCCAATTAGTGATGGTAAATGCCCATTGCGATATGTCCATTACATTTACAGTATATTGCCAGTTTCAACATGTTATACTGCAATTGGACAGTGTCCATTGCCAGTATATTTGAATAGGGATTTACTATCACAAAATGGACAGACTGAAATGACCACCTAAGAGTGAGGGAGAGGAAACACTGTTTGACTCATACTGTATATTGTTAATGGACATGTGTGATGTTGCTGGATATTGGGCGGGAACTGGAACACGCTGTTGTACCTGTCAATCCAGAGCTTCCAAACATGCTTAATGGGTGACATGTTTGGTGAGTATGCAGGCCATGGAAGAACGGGGACATGTTCAGCTTCCAGGAATTGAATCTACAGATCCTTGCAACGTGGGGCCGAGCATTATTATGCTGAAACATGAGGTGATGGCGGCTGAATGGCACAACAATGGTCTCAGGATCTCGTCACGGTATCTCTGTGCATTCAAATTGCCATTGATAAAATGCAATTGTGTTCATTGTCCGTAGCTTATGCCTGCCCCTACCATAACCCCACCACAGGGCACTCTGTTCACAAAGTTGTCATCAGTAAACTGCTCACCCACACATCAACATACACGTGGTCTGCTGTTATGAGGCCTGTTGGACAGACTGCCAAATTGTCTAAAACAACATTGGTAGAAAAATGTACATTCAATTCTCTGGCAAAAGCTCTGTAGGACATTCCTGCAGTAAGCATGCCAATTGCACGCTCCCTCAAAACTTGAGACATCTATGGCATTGTGTTGTCACAAAACTGTACATTTTAGTGGCCTTTTCTTGTCCCCAGGACAAGGTGCACCTTTGTAATGATCATGCACTTTAATCAGCTTCTTGATATCCCACCCCTGTCAGGTGGATGGATTGTCTTGGCAAAGGAGAAATGTTTACTAACAGGAATGTAAACAAATTTGTGCACAACATTTGAGAGATGTGCGTATTGAACATATGGGATCTTTTATTTCAGCTCATGAAACCAACACTTTGCATGTGGCGTTTATATTTGTTCAGTAGAGTTTAAGCCCTTTAACTGCATGTCCAATTTGTGAAGGTAAATACCAATTGTAATATATTGCTAATGGACAGTGTCAAGTTATACTGCAATTGGACAGTACATTGACAGATTTCCAGTCACGACAACGACAGGTTGAATTGCGCATGCCCCATCTCAGTACTAGAACATAACAGTTCAGTTGGAATGTTGATTTACTACTTTGAAATTAAAAGTCAGACTTCCTGATTTAATACCAAATAAACACCAAATCTACTTAAAAGAGTAAAACACTAAGTGAAGTTAAATGTACACACAGTTGTGGTTTCATAGCCTGGTAAATAACATTGCACAGATAGTTACACACTTAAGAGGGTTAGGTACAAGTCATAGAGAGCAGTTTGGGTACCAAAAAGAAGTTCCATGTTTAAGTGGATACTGTCAAAGTAATCAGATAGATGTGTTCAACAATAGCACTGTTCTTCACAGGTTCATCTTGAGAAAATGATAGGTAAAAATGTACATAAATTCAGTTGTAAATAATTCTGACATTAAAAGAGCACACATTGTCTGTTCATTAGCTAGGCAAGTTCCAGTGTCAGCGAACAGAAGCGTCTATAGTTGAGTGTTTCTGCTGAGAACGAGAGAAAAGCTACATACCATTGCTACCTTGAAACCTTATTTCCCTTCAGGATTACACAGTAACAACCTCCAGTGTGGCCAGATTTCCCCCACATATCCATTAAATGTGAATCAATAACCCCACATTCTGGTTCTCACAAGCACCAGCATTTTCCTACATTCACATCAGTCTAAAGTGATGTGTGCAACCAATTATAATTCTTAAAAACACCCTGTAACTCTTTAGAGGGGATAAATTAAAGTTAAAAAGAACAACATCTAGTCCATCATTCAAATAATAAATTCCCATATTACAGCTTTAAACAAAACCTTGTTCAATAGTCTGTGTGAATACTACCAGTCAAACGGTCCTGACAGAAGAGGACCCATATATTCTAGTCTTTCTGAACTTCTACCATTACACGTGAACACCACACAGGAATTTGATACAAAAGTCTTTAAAAGTAGATCGGTTAACAGAGGAAATTAACCATAATCAAAAGGGAGGGAGTGCTTTTCTGTACATTATTATACAGACTAACTACAAAATGCAGAGGTTCATTTAGAAAAAGAAAAAAAATGTCAAGAAAGCTATTCTTCCTGCTCTTCAAACAATAAAACAACTCATAACAAATTAAGAAAAATCAAGTAGATGATACAGCTTGAAAGAGTAAACACAGAGAAATAAAGAGGTCATGACTGTGTGTGCAGAGAAAATGTGTTCCTCTCATATCTAAGACGTATTATTGAGCTCTTCTAGATCAGGGGCGCCAAACCCATTTTTCCCCGGGGGCCACATTCAGTCTTCAACAACATTTCCTCGCCATCAAAATTGGCAAAAAGTGATGCTCCCTGACTGTCATTTTGATGATTATTAGTGAGCTGGACAGTCAATAAACTGTATGAATGTAAGTCCATTATCATTTCTACAGTTTCAAACTTGGTTTTAATCATTGAAAAATAATAGAGTACACACCCCCCCCTGGATCCAGATGACACCCCTGTTCTAGCGCTTCACCAGTCTCTCTCCCCAAGTACATTTAAAAGTGTCAGAGACACAGCACAAGACAGAATCTCCAAATGACTTGGGCACAAATTAATACAAATCGCACAAATTCACCATGATCTCAACCCATAGGTCTCTCTTATTAGTGTTTCTATTTCAGAGTAAGAGGATAATATCTATTTAGCCTGGCAGTGGGCTGGACAATAAGGGTAAAAATATATAGTAGTAGTAGTAGTAGGGGGAAGGTAAAGACCCCTGCCCTATTGACAGCAGAAATCATCTCTTTCCATCTCGGTCATCATTGTGGCCTTTCAAAGCATTAATTTTCATAATGTCCTAATCTAAACCTTAAGAAAACATCAAATACATTATAGCTAAAAAGAGGGCTTGAAAGAAATGGAGGGACTGAATGACAAACATTGTCTAAGAATTCATTGACAAAGGATTAGTCACTCAGCTTCTTTCTATCCACTTCATGTTCCTTCATTCCAGCTCTCATTTAGACCCAAGACTCATCTTTGTTCAAAAGTCCTGGCAGCTTTGAAAGCACTTGAAGGTGCATTAAGTAGCTCTGCATTACGGACACTCCAGAAAATCATGTAATAGAGATGCCCAGCAGGGAGCAGCAGCAGCAATCGTCACAAAACACCAAGAGGAGAAGGCATCAGAGCAGTGAGAGTGGGAGTACGGAAGAAGTGAACACTAAGATATAGACAATGTTTTGCCTCATTTTCACATCCTCCCCCAGAGTTGATATGTCTTATCTGGGCTGGTGGCGGGCTGCGAGGCCTCTCCTGGCGTGGGTGGACTGCCTCTGCTGGGCCAAGAAGGACTGGGCCTGGTTGGACGGACCCGACCGCTCTCCCACCACCTTCTGATGCAGGGCCATACCCTGGGGAGGGAGACAGAGAAATAAAGCCATAAGACAGGTAAATGTCTTACTACCATAAAAACCAAGACTATTATACAAGTCATTGCACAGCATTGTAGCACCTATCATGCCAACTGCTTTAATACTATGTAGATTAGGCAGATACGGAGAGGTTTACTTACTCACCATGTTGTACCAGGCACTGATGAGGAGTTTCTCCTCCTGGTCATGTCTGGACCTGCTCTTCTCACAGTCATGCTGCACACAGGAGTTGTTCATGCATATGGAGGGTCAGAAATGCACTACTCATCTGCATCTCGTCAATGTAGAGTGGCTCTTACCTCCAGGTGCTGGATCTTCCGGTCTCTCTCAGTCAACTGGTTCTTGAGGGCCTGAACATCAGGAGACACAGTCAGAGGCGGCTGCTTGGGGTCCAGAGTCTTGATCACCTTCACAATGAACACAAACACACATATACTTGGTGCGGAAATTCTCAACTATGTCACAATGTGCATGACAATCTTTGACGATATCTGCAACTCAGATTTAAGGCAGCGGCCAAGCACCGTGGTGCTGTACTGATGAGTTTAGTGTCAGGCAGTGTTGACTGACCGTCCTGGCCTTCTCCACATAGCGCTTGTAGCGTTGCTCCATCAGCTTCATATCCTCATCCTTCTTCTTCAGGATCTCCTGCAGCTCATCGATCTTCTTCGCCACTGACAGGAGGGAGGTTGAAGAGGAAATATTAACGGCATTTTCAGGCGCTCCGCACTGCTAAAGCTAACTCTCTCTCCTCTGCTCTCATCCTTCTAGACCTATCGGCTGCCTTCGATACTGTGAACCATCAGATCCTCCTCTCCACCCTCTCCGAGTTGGGCATCTCCGGCGCGGCCCACGCTTGGATTGCGTCCTACCTGACAGGTCGCTCCTACCAGGTGGCGTGGCGAGAATCTGTCTCCTCACCACGTGCTCTCACCACTGGTGTCCCCCAGGGCTCTGTTCTAGGCCCTCTCCTATTCTCGCTATACACCAAGTCACTTGGCTCTGTCATAACCTCACATGGTCTCTCCTATCATTGCTATGCAGACGACACACAATTAATCTTCTCCTTTCCCCCTTCTGATGACCAGGTGGCGAATCGCATCTCTGCATGTCTGGCAGACATATCAGTGTGGATGACGGATCACCACCTCAAGCTGAACCTCGGCAAGACGGAGCTGCTCTTCCTCCCGGGGAAGGACTGCCCGTTCCATGATCTCGCCATCACGGTTGACAACTCCATTGTGTCCTCCTCCCAGAGCGCTAAGAACCTTGGCGTGATCCTGGACAACACCCTGTCGTTCTCAACTAACATCAAGGCGGTGGCCCGTTCCTGTAGGTTCATGCTCTACAACATCCGCAGAGTACGACCCTGTCTCACACAGGAAGTGGCGCAGGTCCTAATCCAGGCACTTGTCATCTCCCGTCTGGATTACTGCAACTCGCTGTTGGCTGGGCTCCCTGCCTGTGCCATTAAACCCCTACAACTCATCCAGAACGCCGCAGCCCGTCTGGTGTTCAACCTTCCCAAGTTCTCTCACGTCACCCCGCTCCTCCGCTCTCTCCACTGGCTTCCAGTTGAAGCTCGCATCCGCTACAAGACCATGGTGCTTGCCTACGGAGCTGTGAGGGGAACGGCACCTCAGTACCTCCAGGCTCTGATCAGGCCCTACACCCAAACAAGGGCACTGCGTTCATCCACCTCTGGCCTGCTCACCTCCCTACCACTGAGGAAGTACAGTTCCCGCTCAGCCCAGTCAAAACTGTTCGCTGCCCTGGCCCCCCAATGGTGGAACAAACTCCCTCACGACGCCAGGACAGCGGAGTCAATCACCACCTTCCGGAGACACCTGAAACCCCACCCCTTTAAGGAATACCTAGGATAGGATAAGTAATCCTTCTCACCCCCCCCTTTAAGATTTAGATGCACTATTGTAAAGTGACTGCACTATGCACTATTGTAAAGGTGAATGCACCAATTTGTAAGTCGCTCTGGATAAGAGCGTCTGCTAAATGACTTAAATGTAAATGTAAGCTTGAAAGTGCTCTTAGATTGATACTATTTGATAGCACTGCTCCCAAGGGCAGCAAATGAGAGACTACTTACTGTTGCCGTCCGCTTTTGGCTCCAGGTCATCAATGACCTCTCTCTTCTTCTGCAGGTCTGAGTGGGCCTCATGGAGCTTCTCCCTGGGACGAGGACAGAGGAAAAGCCGGACGTGTAAGAATCTACAGAGCGGTAATAATACTCCCTTCACAGGTGCAGTGTGCAAGCATCAGTGATAATAGTACTCACAGGTGCTCCTCAAGCTTCTTCTTCAGCAAGGAGGACTGAACGGAGAGGAAGAAAGTCAGTCAACACTCAAACTACAGAGAAAAAGACTTCTGTCAGACAGAGACACAAATAATAAGCATAATACACAACTGAAGTAGTCAAAGTCAAATCAGAGCCCAGGCAGGGATGGGCTGTACTTACGATGGCCTGATTGGCCGAATGTCGGTCGGTGGGGGAAGGCGGAGAGACAGAAGGGTAGGCGTTAATGGTGAATCAACACAGCAAACAAGGGTTAAAGTTCCCACACAAAATCTCAGAGAGCAGTCACAGGCAGGCAGTCAACGGAGGGGAGAGAAGGATACAGTCTACAACAGTCCTCAAGGACTATATTGAGGTCTAGGTCTCTTTTTCCAATTATAATGACTACAAAATAAATGATTAAAAACAAAAAAAAACATACTTGAACTAAGATGGTCAACCGATTAAGAGAGATGGGTCCTTTCATTCTTGATTCCTATACATTTTCAGTATACTGTCGTCTTTGATTGGAGAAGACTGGCTCCACTCAGTGATTGGTATGGACAAGGTAACAGGAGTAACAGGATGTTTAGAGGAGCAGGAGAGGGGTAAATGAGGAGGGTCTGTCTCTCCACTCACATCCTCAGCCTTGCTGCCCTGCTCCTGTAGAGCCTTCTGGAGATCCTCCACCTGGGACCGCAGCTCAGAGATCTGCTGCTGGTTCAACCTGGAAGGAGGAGAGACAGAACAAATAAGAAAAGCAGGAGGGAGAGAAGGGGAAAGGAAGAGAAAATGAGGAAATTATATTAAGCTGGTTTTGATGAGTGAGTGGGAGAGGCTGGCGATGCATGCAATGTCACATCAGCCGCTGCATTAGTCCACTCTAGAGGTGTCCCACCCACCCACTCCCCTCTGTGTGTTGTGGTTAATTAGGGGAAGACGGAGCTACTTCAGCCATACTCCACAGCTCAGGAAGCTCTCATCCTGCTGCTGAAGACGGCTGCCTGCCTCCCACACTCTGGATCTATCGTCACACACACGATCCACTCAGAAAAACCGCCCACCCACACACGTGCGCTGTACGGACAGCCGGGGGACAATCTGGCTCATTGCTGTCCATCCTCTGCTCCGGCCCACACAACACAACACACAGACCAGAGTAAGCTGACATTTAGCTAGATCGCTCCTCCGTTTAGCCAAATGTGAAACTCATAACAGAAACTCTGGCAATATATACTGTGACTAATATCGTCACGGACTGACCTTGATACATACAATCAAATCACAATGTGCATAACTAAAAACGCTTTATTTTACTTTTGTGGATGAGATGCAGTGGTATTCGTATAGAACGTATCTTTTATTTTTACGCATGCCTACACACACACACACCTGTTTTGTGTCTCCAGGGTGTTCTGGCTGCGTTGAGACTCCTCCAGCTGACCCTGTACCTCCACCAGTCTCTGTCTGTAGCTCTCCTCCTGGACACACAGCATCTTGTTCTCACTCTGCAGACGCACCACCGTCTCCCTGTGGAGGAAGCAGAAGGGATGAGGTCAAAGAGAGAAGGCAGGAAAGTGGGGCAGAGAGGCAAAGGTCTGTACACTACACACCAACATAAGTATTCAACTCCACCTCAGCCAATTTAACAGCGGTGCCATCTGACAGAGCCATTCTATTCATGGAGCCAATGGCACATTCTGGTTCTAAAAATAGTGTGGCTGAGGAATAAGACCTTTGCCATTTATCACAGCTGAACACTAGGTTTGGGCGGATCCAGATTTCCATATCATTCCTGAAGCATACCGAAGTACTAGCGAATTCCCATAGCGAACGTTAGCTAAATGCTAACAAGCGCAAGCGAACATAAACTAAAAGCAAAGACAGTTCTATAACTTTATGAGCTGGGTTCTATCTCAAAAGGCTACTCACACTTAATCTAGGAGGGGATTTATTGTCTCTGCTGTAACCAAGAAGCTTGATCTTGCAAGCTAGCCACCTACAGCTAGCAGGTTAGCAAACCAAATGCATAGCTGGAGAAAATGTTTTTGGCATTAAAGATCGTTAACGTATAGATATATTTACCTGGCAAACATTAGGAGAGAATTTAAAGTCTAACTTGATCAGCTCTTGTACTGCGACAGTGGACGTCATGAAACTTCAGTTTGATCCACATGCGCTTAATAAACAAATATACCATGTGACTGGCTCAACTGAATTGTAGTTTAAAAATAAAACAATCTAAACACCCCGGTACCGCCCAAGCCTACAGTTGAAAATGAGCAATTGAATTCTGACACCACTGTATGTCTATTGATAGGTCAGTTAGATAACACCTAACAGATGAATCTTTCACTCAGTCTCACATACTTGAACTCTGTGGGCATCATCTCAGAGGCCAGGTTTCCCACTGTGCCAGAGTCCTCACATAATCCACCTGAAGGGGAGAATATATCACATTTGTTTTCACAGTAGTCTTATCAACTGCCACAAAAGGTCAAACAACCCACCTCTACCATCTTGTCATTTAGAAAAACAAAGGCTGAAGGTTCAGGATGTTAGCTGTGTCCATTGGACTCACCTGGTTGATTGAGGCCCTTCTGTTGGACCTGTGCACACCTGAGCTCATCATTGGTTTCCCGCAGTGTGTCTCGCTCTGAGATCAAACGCTGGAAAACACATTGGGATAACGTGGGGATTAGACTGCACTCAATCTGATCCTACCAGAAGTGTTCAAAGTGACTGCCTCAGAATTTCAGAGATTTTAAATCCACATCATGCCCTTTTAAGTAATAAATCTTTGTCTGGAAAGGAGTCGTCCCCGGCCATCCTCTCTCACCTCTTTCTCCTTAAGCAGGGCGTCATACTTGTCCTGAAGGTTCTTGTACTCAAACTGCCACTTCTCAGCCTTCAGTGCCTCTGACGAATGCTTGGTGTGAAGCTCATGGACCTGACAGCAGGGAGGCAAACACATTCAGGGTCTGAAGAGAGTTCATACCATCATGTGTCATACACACATCCATCTCCACACCTTTGTTAACCCTCCCCCATTCTGTAGCCCTCTCTGCCCACCTGTCTCTTGTAGGTATCCAGCTGGGTGCGGACTGAGTTGGCCCTGCGTAGCTCCTCCTCCAGCTCACATGTGCGCTGCATGTAGACAGTGTTGCGCTCCTCCAGCAGACGCACCTGTCTGCGCAGGTCCCCCAGGTCCTCCAGCTTGCGCTTGTACGTCTCTACCAGCGCCTCCAGCCGGCTCACTCGGTCAGACGAATGCCTGTAGGAGGGGAGAGGGTGAGATGGGGAAGCCGTTTTGAGGATGGGACAGGAAAGGAGAGAAGGATAGGAGGCCACAGACTGCTGAGAGGCTGCTCTCCCCCTGGGCTCACCGGAGGATGTCCATCTCATCTTTGAGAGACTGGGCCTCCTGGGCGAGGCTGGTCAGTTCATCATTACGGTGAGTGAGGTCCAAAACGTCACGCTCCAGAATCTCCCCTCGCACACGCATGTCATCTCGGCTGTTCTCTAGTCTGTCACAAACAGGGGGCAAACAGAAAATGCTAAATTAATTGTATCAAAAGAGTAGAATGCATTTAGTTTGGAAGTTTGTGTTGAGGATATGACTGTGACCTGTAATTCTCCTCCTGTAGCTGCTCCATCTGGCTCTGCAGCAGCAGCAGCTTCTTGCCAGTGATGGTGGTAGAAGCATCCTGTGGGTCACTGAGGCTGAGCTTCTCCCTCAGGGACTGTGTCTCCACCTGCAGGGATGACTTCTCCTCCAGGACGGCTGCCAACTGAGGACCAAACACACACACAGACATAGTCAGGGGTGGAGTGGCAGAGAGAACCAGACAAAGTTGCATGTAACAAAGGCTAGAGAGGGAGGAGACCTAGAGACAAATGAACAAACAGTCACACATTGAGTCATAGAAAGTGCTGAGCACAGAAAAAGGACACACTTCAAAATGCAGAACACCGCCAAAAACCCCACATATTTACTCATAATATAATAATAATAATATAATATAATAATAATAATATAATACTAATAAATAACAATATAATTTATGCCATTTAGCAGACGCTTTTATCCAAAGCGACTTACAGTCATGTGTGCATACATTCTACGTATGGGTGGTCCCAGGGATCGAACCCACTACCCTGGCGTTACAAGCGCCATGCTCTACCAACTGAGCTACAGAAGGACCACAATAGAAAAAATAGAAAAAAGACACTCCACAAATGCTGAAGAAAAAAGAAGCACACTCACATATCCAGCAATAGACACTGTACATTGCTTGCAAAACATGCAATGTTTTCCCATGAGGGTTGGTGGTAACTTCACATGCACAAACATCAACACAGTTAGTCAGCTGGTCTGCTATGTTCTCAGTCGGGTGGGCCACTTTCTCAATGGAGCAGTTGTTAGCATTACCCCTCAAGGAGGGGAATAGAAAACCAGATGTCTGAGTCAGTCTGACTAACAGTTACAAAGTGGGGAGACTGGGGAGTGGGCTCAGAAAGGGATGTTGATTAAGGATTCAAGCTAGTGAGGCTTGATGAAAGATTAACTATCCTTGGGGTTATCATGGACAAGAATGTTGGTTGGTGGTTTAGGGTAAAACACCCACCCTGAATATGTTTGTGGGTTAGGCAAGCAGGCATGCCAATATTAAAAGGGGGCGTCTATTACTAACCTGTTGGACATCGTTCCACTTTGAGCACAGCAAAACTCTACACTGAACTTTAAGGACAAATGGCTTGCTTTAGCATCATACCAGGGAGAAAGTCAAGAACTACATAAACTACTGAGAATTTCTTAATGTGTTTAATGTTTACATATTAAGAAATATGCTGAAAACATAAGTGGTAATTGCCTTCTAATCCTAAATACTATACAATGTAATTATTGGGGATCAATGACTTAAGTCTTTGTACCCAATGACATTGCCTAATCAGAGGCAGCATTAACAGCACAGTTAGCACTGTTTCATAGAGAATAAGAGGATTCTAGTACCCAAAAGCCCATTTTAGAATGTGTAGAGCCAATGAGAACTTTCACCATTTTGAAGTAGTCAACTGGGTGTGGCTTCCTATTGGTTAAGAACGGATCACATAATTCCATCCAGGACATCAGGAAGGATCAGCCATTTAATTATTTGTGAGCAACAATTCCATAACTGCAGGTGGCAGTACATCGCCCACCGTGGCTTTATACCTGTTCAAACAACACACTCCAGGTGGCAGTATGCATCATTTTAGTTTGTTTACCAACTCAGAAGTAGTAGAACAAAATTGACTACTTCAAAATCAGCGGAGGCTGGTGGGAGGAGCTATAGGAGGACAGGCTCATTGTAATGGCTGGAATGGAATGGCATCAATAATATGGTAACCACATGTTTGACTCCGTTCCTTTAATTCCATAACAGGCATTACAATTAGCCCATCATCATATAGCTCCTCCCACCAGTCTCCACTGTTCAAAATGGAGATGGCTTCAATGGTGCTGGCTGTGCACTAACAGAAGCCATAATGGGACAGATACAGAAAAAAAGTGTCCCATCACTCTCTATGCACCGTTTACACAACAAAGCATCAGGGGGAATCAGTCAGACTGGACAACAATCCTCAGCTAAGCGAATAAATAGGGTCACTTCACTCATGGCAAAGAGCTGCAGATACACCATCAACATGCTAACTAACAAACAGTCCCCTCTGCCCACCTGGTGCTCCAGGTCCCGACAGCGCTGGCCCAGATCCTCCTTCGCCTCCACCTCCTCACTGAGAAAATAATACTTCCTGGACTGCAGACACGGAGAGAGGCACAAGGAAGGTTATAGACAGCACAGTGAGAGGTAGAGAACGAGAGAGAGCGAGAGATACCACGAAAGACAAGTATATGAGACGGCAATTGAGGAATAGCGATAAAACCAACTTGCAGGGGAGTGAAAGTTTAATGTATTCAGAGAAGCAGAGTAAGAAGTGAGCGGGTCCCACCTGGTAGTCGAAGTCCCCGTAGGTCTCAGGACTTCCTGGAACAGTTGGCTCTTTAGCTAGGAGCTACACCACAACAAAACAGTCAATTGCTGGTTCAAACTCCAGAAAAGACAGATCACATGGTGAAACCCATTGTCAATATAGAGGTAAGCAGGACAATAAGTCAGCTATTGCCTGTTTTAGTGTATATTGCTGTTAAATACAGAAAGGTTTCAGGGAGCAAAGAATTGTGCTTGAACAGTTTTAGACAAAAATGTTGAGAATGACACAAATATTAATTTTCAAAGTCTGCTGTCTCAGTTTGTATGATGCCAATTTGCATATACTCCAGAATGTTACGAAGAGTGATCAGATGAATTGCAATTAATTGTAAAGTCCCTCTTTGCCATGCAAATGAACTGAATCCCCCAAAAACAGTTCCACTGCATTTCAGCCCTGCCACAAAAGGACCAGCTGACATCATGTCAGTGATTCCCTCGTTAACACAGGTGTGAGTGCTGACGAGGACAAGGCTGGAGATTACTCTGTTATGCTGATTGAGTTCAAATAACAGACTGGAAGTTTCAAAAGGAGGGTGGTGCTTGGAATCATTGTTCTTCCTCTTTCAACCATGGTTACCTGCAAGGAAACATGTGCCGTCCTCATTGCTTTGCACAAAAAGGGCTTCACAGGCAAGGATATCGCTGCCAGTAAGATTGATTTATGTACAAGCATTTATCGGATCATCAAGAACTTCAAGGACAGCGGTTCAAATGTTGTGAAGAAGGCTTCAGGGCGCCCAAGAAAGTCCAGCAAGTGCCAGGACCGTCTCTTAAAGTTGATTCAGCTGCGTGATCGGGACACCACCAGTACAGAGCTTGCTCAGGAATGGCAGCAGGCAGGTGTGAGTGCATCTGCACGCACAGTGAGGCAAAGACTTTGAGGATGGCCTGGTGTCAAGAAGGGCAGCAAAGAAGCCACTTCTCTCCAGGAGAAATAACAGGGACAACAGGGACTGATATTCTGCAAAAGGTACAGGTATTGGACAGCTGAGGACTGGGGTAATGTCATTTGATAAATACCCTTTCCAATTGTTTGGGGCATCCGGGAAAAAAGCTTGTCCGGAGAAGACAAGGTGAGCGCTACCATCAGTCCTGTGTCTTGCCAACATTAAAGCATCCTGAGACCATTCATGTGTGGGGTTGCTTCTCAGCCAAGGGAGTGGGCTCACTCACAATTTTGCCTATGAACACAGGTTTGAATAAAGAATGGTACCAACACATCCTCTGAGAGCAACTTCTCCCAACCATCCAGGAACAGTTCGGTGACGAACAATGCCTTTTCCAGCATGATGGAGCACCTTGCCATAAGGCAAAAGTGATAACTAAGTGGCTCGGGGAACAAAATATCGATATTTTGGGTCCATGGCCAGGAAACTCCCCAGACCTTTCTTCCCATTGAGAACTTGTGGTCAATCAAGAGGCAGGTGGACAAACAAAAACCCACAGATTCTGACAAACTTCAAGCATTGATTATGCAAGAATGGGCTGCCATCAGTCAGGATGTGGCCCAGAAGTTAATTGACAGCATGCCAGGGCGGATTGCAGAGGTCTTGAAAAAGAAGGGTCAACACTGCAAATATTGACACTTTGAATCAACTTCATGTAATTGTCAATAAAAGCCTTTGACACTTATGAAATGCTTGTAGTTATACTTCAGTATTCCATAGTAACATGTGACAAAAATATCTAAAGCAGCAAACTTTGGGGAAATTAATATTTGTGTCATTCATTCTCAAAACTTTTGGCCACGACTGTAGGTGTAATCTCACAAAAGGACAGACATATCTACAAAGAGGATAATATCAAAAAGACTGATCACTCACCTCCTGTATGGCGGTCATGACAACATGCTGGACAGACTCCTCCAGGGTTATTATCTGCTGGATTTGCTCTATGAGAAAAAACACAGGAGGAGTCCACTGAATATCACATTCACATCTGACAGTCAGACACTCAAACACACTGCTTTACACACAGTGCAACAGTTTCTCCTGCATTCACATCAAACCCACTAGCTTGTTCATCTGAGGATCACATTGTCTTTTAAAACTCTGTTTTATCATAATATGTATACAGTACATGGTTGGGGCTTTGTAGGAACAAACCAATGAATGCTGAGTTTATCAACTCGTGATAATCAGGTCATTGCATTAATCCTGCATTTTCTCTATAGGTGATTTCCTGTTACCCAGCATGGCCTCTAGCCCAGCTAGCTCACCTTGCTTCTTCTCACAGCTGACAGCACAGCCAAGCACCAACTGCACCAGCTTCCCAAGTTCAGTCACATCTCCAAACTCCCCAATCAGATTGATGTCTGGCAGGTGCACGTCTGCTACCTGGTGGCCAAGCACCTGTTCATAGAAGGATGGAGACAATGGGGATTGTGAAAAAATATATGCATTGAGCAATGTTATTTCAAATGGACTAAGACAGATGCAAACACTGAGGAACAATTGGAGGAGATTGAGCTCTTAAAAGAAATGCTGGAAACGTGCATATACCATCCATCCCTTCCTTCCGATCTTTAATGAGGAAAAGCCTTTACTCACATCATGGTAATACTCAAGCATGCTCTGAAGAATCTTCTTCAGGTTGCTGACCTGGAGGAAAATGAAATAAATCTGAGCTGGAGAACACAGGCATCTTTGCCTTGGTGAAAATACACCATCTTTAAACAGTAAGGCCAGTGGTCACTCTAGGTTGCCTAGGTGACAACATAGAAGGATATAACACAGTGCCTCTATCTCATACTGCACCTTGAGGCGCCAGTTGGCCTCACTCTCCTCCTTGATCCTGCCCAGCCATGCCTCATTAAACCAGGAGGGGTCTCTGTTAACGAGATGAAACACTTATCAAGACATATTCTAGGGACATACAACACACAGGAAGCCACAGGGCAGAGTATTTCTAAACTGGAAAACGCAAACTCCCTAATGTGACACTCAATGAATGTCACAACAAGCAAGCAATCATTGGAAACTTGCTTGAGGCCAGAATTGCCATGACCCAATTCAACGAACCTTCAGATAAAAGCACTTGCTTGTTTCCAGTTCGATACATTTCTATGTGTGTGTGGACAGAAAGACACAAATACTACAGCAGATGAGGTATGAAGGTAATTTGGCTTGGACAGACAGTACCCTTAAATGGACAGGCCCTTGCACAAAATCCCACCTGGGCACAATCTGCAAGACCCAGGCCTTGAGAAATATGGACCTATTCCTTATCAAGCGTAGGAATATAAATAAAAACAGACTAACAGCCCATCCTCTACCTTTACAAAAAGGCTTTTGAATAGATGATTGAATTTGCTCTAATCAGATTCTACTCAAAGTAGTTCAAGGCCCAGAACAAAATGTCAGTGTGCAACTGATAAGCAAATCGGTCTGTGAATTGAGAATGACTGGGATTGAACGTACTCCACAAATCTCTTACTATTGCCATTTGCTACTGTGACAGGGTAATGGGTTCTGCAAGTAAGGACCTTTTTCTGCGTACACATGCTAGTCAGAACTAGGAAATTCGGAAATGTACAACTCTCTAACTGGTTGCAGTTATACATGTGCCACGTTCATCGTATCAGCAAGTCAGACATTTCTGAGTTTCCTAGTTCCGACTAACATGTGAACACTGCATACATCTCCCAGTTCTCCTACGCTTAGTGGTTGTCTACTCTTGTGTTAACCCACCACCACCATCAACCTCAAAACACACAAAAAAATGTTGTGCCCTTACATCCTGTGTAGAACGTGTGCAATAGCCACTCCGCTCATCAGGTCCTGCTTGCTGGTGCATGAAGGCACCTGAAATGTCTGTAGCTGGAAGGGTTGGACATGATGAATGAACAGAAAATGTGTTAGTGTGTCATTTATTATACTTCACGTCAATCAATTAGAAATCAACTGATCGAGAAGAGGAACAATGCAAATGCTACTGCCAACACGTTGGGCAAATTGCTTGCTATTTGGGGTTTTAGGATGGGTATCTATTAAGCACTTTTTGACAACTGTTGATAAAGAGGGCTTTATAAAATACATTTGATTGATTGTGCGGTCTAGAAGTGCTGGAAAGCCATTCTACTAATGTGCTGTACAGCTAAAGTGTTTGCTAACCACTAAATGATAGACCTCAGCTAGCGACTTAGCTGGCAATTTGTTTGTAAGAGATCATTACACATTTCTAGCTAGTTTTAATATAGCCTAAACAACCTATATTTGGAGGGTTCATGCCTGAGTTTTTCAACTATGTACCATCTTAATGGTACTTATCGTGGAGTTGAGAAACTTAGAGGCTAGCTAGGAGTGTGAATGGCTTGCTGGGGCTTGGCTAGACCTTCGTACTGATTGCATAAGATAGTGGCTAGCTCAGTTGCTGGCTGGAAACTTTGGAGCTTGTCCAAGACGACCATTTCTGATGTTTACAGTAGACCACCAAAACAATTTAGTTAGCTTTATTTGACAGTGACAGCTAGTTAATTGTTATTTTTATTTGAGCTGGTTCAAGGCACTACTAACTATAAAATGCCTAGTTACATTTAATTGTAAAAACACCTAATTTATTTTCGCTAACTGCAAGCGAGAGGTCCTTTTGGATGACGACCGGCTAGCAAGACTTCCCAGTTCCCTATAACTTTGTAAAACTTACCCAATTTAGTAACGAATCGCATAGCTTTGCTTTATCCAGACTCATTTTGGTTTGTTTGACCGACACTCTGCAGTTAGCACACTAGCAATCGATTGGGAGACTTTCAGCTTCAAGTTTATTTTTAGCTTGCACTATCACGTCAGCAAACCATGGCCTCCTGTTAGCTAGCTTGACTTTCGCGTTTTAGCTCCATAAACCATACGAATGAGACTCCGTATTAAGAACATTGGCATGGCAACAGATGACCGTGTTTACGTGTTGTTGTCACAGAGTTTCTAAACCCAGAGACGCGCGCAACCTACTTGTTAACAAAATTAAGGAAGTTTCCTTTAAAATTATTCATAAATATTATCCTGCCAACCACTATATGAAGAAGTTTAAGGAAAACATCAACTCAAATTGCTCCTTTTGTAATGACCACCCAGAAACAGCTGTGCATCTTTTTTGGCATTGTATGCATGTAAGAGAACTGTGGCAAGACATCAGTAGGTTTATAATTGAACACATTTATGAAGATTTTACACTATTGTGGAGAGATGTACTGTTTGGATTCTTTACATACAATAGAAATAAGCGCAGTCATTTTTACGTAATTAATTTCATTATTCTTTTGGTCAAATTTCATGTACAGAAATGTAAATTTACAAACAGAAAACCAGATTTTCGTACCCTACAAAAATAAATTGAACTGTATTTTAAGACGGTTAAATGCTCTACTAACAAAAAAGCTGTTAGAATTGTAAGTATATGCATGTCCCTTAAGGTCCTTGTGTAATTGTAATGTGATATTGTACCCCCTAGCTCTATTGTCTATTGTTTGTAATCTATGTATGCTTGTGTTCCCTCATGTGCTTTATGTATTGATTTGATATTGATAAAAAATAAAATAAAAGCACGCAACATCGCGAGACTTCCGGAACGCTTAGGAAGCAGACCAGGCCAGTGTTTGAGAAGTGACAAATTATTCCTTAGTTGTTCATTTTCTCTAAATCTAAAGGCACAACCTAGATTCGAGACAATGTACTAAGTATTTGAACATGTTATTACTCCAACCTCATGAAAGTGACAAACGGACAGGTTTAGATTTATTGCACATGCGCAGCTTGGCGCGAGACAACCGTTACGCCCTATTACGTATTTCTGCGCATGAGCAGTTGTCGTGGTCACGTGCTAGTTGAAACGATGAAACTCTGATATTTCTAACATACTGATTCGTTGAACGCGGCACGTGTATAACTACAACCAGTTAGGAGGTCGGACATTTCCGAGTTTCCGAGGCCAGACGAGCACTTGCACGCGGCACCAGCTATCCAACGTCGCCATGACATCGCCGACCAGCGTGATCAGGGGATTCTATTTGTTGTTGTTTCGCCTGTATGTTGCTCAAAACAGAGCGCGGTATTTTAGAGATAATTTGTGGGTGTTATGTTGTGTATGTTTCGAAAACCTTTTGAGCATGCGTTTTTGGAATTAAAAAAGGAATTTGTTCGAAAATGTTCCACAAAAGAACAGTAGATGGCTCAAGTTGACAAAATGACACAGAACTGAGGAGTGAAGGTGTCTCGAGTCCTAACAAAATTTATCATGTAGCTAGCCTAGCATAAACAAGTAAATAAATCAATTACGTTAAGCAATTAAAATAGAAAAACACTTCCCTCCAGTTGAAATATAAAAATGTAAAAAATACAATCTCACATTGTCAAAATGTGTTTATCTAGTGGCTGTAAAGTAAAGACACATTATGTATCACAGCAATTAGCCCAATGGTTTCACAATTATTCCAGGGTCTAAATTCACTGTGCCTAAATGATGATATATAGAGGCCATCTATTCTAGGCATATGCATAGCTCTCACATTGATCTGACTCCTGAGAAAATGTGCTTTATCAGCTCTGTGAAGGCCTCCCAGTGTCATAACATGCAGACATACACTTATTTTCCTAAGTACTCTATCTCCCTGTTAACACCTCTTCCTTCTCGCTCCAATACTCACAGTTCAACCTGATGTATTTGCCAACTTCCTATTTGCTCTGGCCAGCCCAACAAGTCAGGCTTCCTCCATGGCCCACCCACTGTAGGCTACCTGCTCTCTGAGAACACCTACCTACAGTGGCTTTGCGAAAGTATTCAAAAATCCCCCCTTCCCCCAAAGTCAATACTTTGTAGAGCCACCTTTTGCAGCAATTACAGCTGCAAGTCTCTTGGGGTATGTCTCTATAAACTTGGCACATCTAGCCACTGGGATTTTTGCCCATTCTTCAAGGCAAAACCGCTCCAGCTTCTTCAAGTTGGATGGGTTCTGTTGGTGTACAGCAATCTTTAAATCATACCACAGATTCTCAATTGGATTGAGGTCTGGGCTTTGACTAGGCCATTCCAAGACATTTAAATGTTTCCCCTTAAACCACTCAAGGGATGCTTTAACAGTATGCTTAAGGTCATTGTCCTGCTGGAAGGTGAACCCCCATCCCAGTCTCAAATCTCTGGAAGACAAAACAGGTTTCCCTCAAAAATTCCCCTGTATTTAGCTCCATCCATCATTTCTTAATTTCTGACCAGTTTCCCAGTCCCTGCCGATGAAAAACATCCCCACAGCATGATGCTGCCACCACCATGTTTCACTGTGGGGATGGTGTTCTCGGTGTGATGAGAGATGTTGGGTTTGTGCCAGACATAGCATTTTCCTTGATGGCAATAAAGCTCAATTTTAGTCTCATCTGACCAAAGTACCTTCTTCCATATGTTTGGGGAGTCTGCCACATGCTTTTTGGTGAACACCAAACATGTTTGCTTATTTTTTTTATTTTAGCAATAGCTTTTTTCTGTCCACTCTTCCGTAAAGCCCAGCTCTGAGGAGTGTACTGCTTAAAGTGATCCTATGGACAGATACTCCAGTCTCCGCTGTGGAGCTTTGCAGCTCCTTCAGGGTTATCTTTGGTCTCTTTGTTGCCTCTCTGATTAATGCCCTCCTTGCCTGGTCCATGAGTTTTCATGGGCGGCCTTCTCTTGGCAGGTTTGTTGTGGTGCCATATTCTATACATTTTTTAATAATGGATTTAATGGTGCCCCATGGGATGTGCAAAGTTTCTGATATTTTTTATAACCCAACTCTGATCTGTACTTCACAACTTTGTCCCTGACCTGTTTGGAGAGCTCCTTGGTCTTCATGGTGTCGCTTGCTTGGTGGTGCCCCTTGCTTAGTGGTGGTGTTGCAGACTCTGGGGCCTTTCAGAACAGGTGTGTATAAATATATATTTAAATGTATTTGGCTATGGTATATGTACACTTCCGACTTCAACTGTATATACAGTGCCTTGCAAAAGTATTCGGCCCCCTTGAACTTTGCGACCTTTTGCCACATTTCAGGCTTCAAACATAAAGATATAAAACCTTATTTTTTTGTGAAGAATCAACAACAAGTGGGACACAATCATGAAGTGGAACGACATTTATTGGATATTTCAAACTTTTTTTACAAATCAAAAACTGAAAAATTGGGCGTGCAAAATTATTCAGCCCCCTTAAGTTAATACTTTGTAGCGCCACCTTTTGTTGCGATTACAGCTGTAAGTCGCTTGGGGTATGTCTCTATCAGTTTTGCACAGTTTTTTCCCATCCCTCCTTGCAAAACAGCTCGAGCTCAGTGAGGTTAGATGGAGAGCATTTGTGAACAGCAGTTTTCAGTTCTTTCCACAGATTCTCGATTGGATTCAGGTCTGGACTTTGACTTGGCCATTCTAACACCTGGATATGTTTATTTTTGAACCATTGCATTGTAGATTTTGCTTTATGTTTTGGATCATTGTCTTGTTGGATGACAAATCTCCATCCCAGTCTCAGGTCTTTTGCAGACTCCATCAGGTTTTCTTCCAGAATGGTCCTGTATTTGGCTCCATCCATCTTCCCATCAATTTGAACCATCTTCCCTGTCCCTATTGAAGAAAAGCAGGCCCAAACCATGATGCTGCCACCACCATGTTTGACAGTGGGGATGGTGTGTTCAGGGTGATGAGCTGTGTTACTTTTATGCCAAACATAACGTTTAGCATTGTTGCCAAAAAGTTCAATTTTGGTTTCATCTGACCAGAGCACCTTCTTCCACATGTTTGGTGTGTCTCCCAGGTGGCTTGTGGCATACTTTAAACAACACTTTTTTATTTTATATCTTTAAGAAATGGCTTTCTTCTCGCCACTCTTCCATAAAGGCCAGATTTGTGCAATATACGACTGATTGTTGTCCTATGGACAGAGTCTCCCACCTCAGCTGTAGATCTCTGCAGTTCATCCAGAGTGATCATGGGCCTCTTGGCTGCATCTCTGATCAGTCTTCTCCTTGTATGAGCTGAAAGTTTAGAGGGACGGCCAGGTCTTGGTAGATTTGCAGTGGTCTGATTCTCCTTCCATTTCAATATTATCGCTTTCACAGTGCTCCTTGGGATGTTTAAAGCTTGGGAAATCTTTTTGTATCAAAATCCGGCTTTAAACTTCTTCACAACAGTATCTCGGACCTGCCTGGTGTGTTCCTTGTTCTTCATGATGCTCTCTGCGCTTTTAACGGACCTCTGAGACTATCACAGTGCAGGTGCATTTATACGGAGACTTGATTACACACAGGTGGATTGTATTTATCATCATTAGTCATTTAGGCCAACATTGGATCATTCAGAGATCCTCACTGAACTTCTGGAGAGAGTTTGCTGCACTGAAAGTAAAGGGGCTGAATAATTTTGCACACCCAATTTTTCAGTTTTTGATTTGTTAAAAAAGTTTGAAATATCCAATAAATATCGTTCCACTTCATGATTGTGTCCCACTTGTTGTTGATTCTTCACAATTTTTTTGTTATATAATATTATAATATAATATAATATTTTTATATAAAAAACAGTTTTATATCTTTATGTTTGAAGCCTGAAATGTGGCAAAAGGTTGCAAAGTTCAAGGGGGCCGAATACTTTCGCAAGGCACTGTATATACAGTTGAAGTCGGAAGTTTACATATACCATAGCCAAATACATTTAAACCCAGTTTCACAATTCCTGACATTTAATCCTTGTAAAAAATTCCCTGTTTTAGGTCAGTTAGGATCACAACTTTATTTTAAGAATGTGAAACGGCAGAATAATAGTAGAGAATGATTTATTTCAGCCTTATTTTCAACCTTTCATCACATTCCCAGTGAATCAGAAGTTTACATACACTTAATTAGTATTTGGTAGCATTGCCTTTCAATTGTTTAACTTGGGTCAAACGTTTCAGAGAGCCTTCCACAAGCTTCCCACAATAAGTTGGGTGAATTTTGGCCCATTCCTCCTGACAGAGCTGGTGTAACTAAGTCAGGTTTGTAGGCCTCCTTGCTCGCACACGCTTTTTCAGTTCTGCCCACAAATTTTCTATAGGATTGAGGTTAGGGCTTTGTGATGGCCACTCCAATACCTTGACTTTGTTGTCCTTAAGCCATTTTGCCACAACTTTGGAAGTATGCTTGGGGTTATTGTATATTTGGAAGACCCATTTGCGAAAAAGCTTTAACTGATGTCTTGAGATGTTGCTTCAATATATCCACATAATTCTCCATCCTCATGATACCATCTATTTTGTGAAGTGCACCAGTCCCTCCTACAGCAAAGCACCCCCACAACATGATGCTGCCACCCCCGTGCTTCACGGTTGGGATGGTGTTCTTCGGCTTGCAAGCCTCCCCCTTTTTCCTCCAAACATAATGATTGTCATTATGTCCAAACAGTTATATTACTGTTTCTTCAGACCAGAGGACATTTCTCCAAAAAAGTACAATCTTTGTCCTTATGTCCTTATGCAAACCGTAGTCGCTTTTTTTATGGCGGTTTTGGAGCAGTGGATTCTTCCTTGCTGTGAGCGGCCTTTCAGGTTATGTCGATGTAGGACTCATTTTACTGTGGACATACTTTTGTACCCGTTTCCTCCAGCATCTTCACAAGGTACTCTGCTGTTGTTCTGGGGTTGATTTGCACTTTTCACACCAAAGTACATTCATCTCTAGGAGACAGAACGTGTCTCCTTCCTGAGCGGTATGACGGCTGAGTGGTCCCATGGTGTTTATACTTGCGTACTATTGTTTGTACAGATGAATGTAGTACCTTCAGGTGTTTGGAAATTTCTCCCAGGGATGAACCAGACTTGTGGAGGTCTACAATTTATTTTGTGAGGTCTTGGCTGATTTCTTTTGGTTTTCCCATTATGTCAAGCAAAGAGGCACTAAGTTTGAAGGTAGGCCTTGAAATACATCCATAGGTACACCTCCAAATGACTAAAATTATGTCAATTAGCCTATCAGAAGCTTCTAAAGCCATGACATCATTTTCTGGAATTTTCCAAGCTGTTTAAAGGCACAGTCAACTTAGTGTATGTTAACTTCTGACCCACTGGAATTGTGATACAGTGAATTATAAGTGAAATAATCTGTCTGTAAACAATTGTTGGAAAAATGTATTGTGTCATGCACAAAGTAGATGTCCTAACCGACTTGCCAAAACTATAGTTTGTTCACAAGAAATTTGTGGAGTGGTTGAAAAATGAGTTTTAATGACTCCAAACTTCTGACTTCAACTGTATATATACACACATATATATTGATCATGTGACAGATCATGCACATGTTTATCCTCTGTCCGTTATAGACTACATTGCTACCCACCATCTACCAATATAGTCTCAAAAGAATGTGTTTAGATGTTATGAAGATAAGAGTATGATAAGAGTATGAGACCTGGGAGGAAGTAAGGTTCATGGCTGGGGGTTCAATGGTTTAGTCATCCACTGAGGGAGGGGTCTGCTGAGGATATTGGTGAGGCATAAGAGGAGGTTGACTATTTTTGGCCCGCTCCCCCTCCTTCACTCTAATTCTTTATACTTGTTCTTTCTTTCCTTATTCCCCAGATGTGTTTCCTTCCTGAAAGTCAGAAAGCAGTACTTCTCCTCTTTTCCGACCCCAGTCTGACGCACATGCATCCTCCAGTGAGGTGGGGAGGGGTGGAGGTGGGGAGGGAAAACAGAAAAAGATTGGGTAATTATATATATTTTTTTAAATGTTGTGGTTTCTTCGGTTGGAAAACTATTTGGTGATGGTTCCTTATTCACACTTCACGGACCTACATACTTCATGGTTTTCACATTATTGCCTTTTCCACACAGGTTTCAGTAACTTTATCCATGGCATAGACACACATAGACGCACATGATTCAGAATTCTTCTGTTGAAGTCTATCATAATGTCATGCTGATCTGGCACTGGTGTATAAGAAGAATAAAGAGCAAACATCTTAGCTCTCATGTTCTCCTTCATGTATTTAGCCTATCCCTGCACATGAATTAAGTTTATGGTCGTGAGAAACAATAGCACACTGCGCCTTTAAATAAAGGAATGTGAACAATCCACTGCTGTGCCCAAGCATTGGGGCTGGAATTTTTTGGAATGTTGTCAAAGTTTCATCTCCCCACACAGCTCTTTACCAGGCCAGGTGTTGGAAAGGCAGGAAAACAAAACTGAAAAGAGGGAATAGAGCAGTGAGGGTGAAAGAGGGAGTGCAGGGTTAGTGAGAGATACACAGAAGTCCAATTAGAACCCAAGCTCTCTAGACATGAAGTCATCCAGCCTATATAGTTCTACCGAAAATACATAAATGGGAGGGAAAAACCTGACTGAGATTTACTGCTCCTCCTTATCGGCCGTCTGCTGGGCCACTGACTGTAGTGATGCCTGTAGAACATCGTTCCGGGAGTAGCTAGTCTATACTTTATTATTGTGTAGTTCAGCCCTGTCTGGTGACTCAGTGATGGGTCAATGTAGTTTGGACCACTGAAGTTTTGTTAAAGGTTATGTTATGTAACAAAGATGAGATGACCCTCAATGTTATTGAAATAGATCTCGCTCTATGCAACAGCCACAATATACCAACCTCCTATTATAAAGCATGATCCACAGCATCAAACCAAGGGCATTAGCACTGGGTAATACCCTGGATTCAACTAATTGATGTAAGAGTACAAGTCTATCACTCCCATAGCATCTGGACATTAAAAACTAGGTGGGCCTCATTCCACTCACCTAGTTTTACATACAGAAAGACCATTTTGGTTGGCATTGCTAAGTGTAAAAGTCTCTCTCTCTCTCTCTCTCTCTCTCTCTCTCTCTCTCTCTCTCTCTCTCTCTCTCACAAACAAAAACACTCCCATGCAGAGGCAGCACACGGCCAGTGTAGGGTGAGTCACAGTGACCTGGCAGAGAGTGCCTCCCCTTGGGTGAGTCCTTACATGCATCCCTGTGATTATGGCCAAACCCCCTGAAGGCATCAGGTGGGCCTTCTCTCTGGGCAATGTGAGACCGCCGCCCATTGTTAGGTGCACAATGCTGAGCTCACTTGAAAGGTGATACAAAAATTCTGCAAGATGAAAAGGGTTTAGCAGTGTATATCAATTGATAGCTGTTTTTGGCCCCGTTCTCCTCCTTTATAGTGTTGTTGTGTTCCTGTTGTAGTCTAATATGACACCAGTATCGTATGGTTAAAAACATTTTCATGTTGAAGCGTATGCTATCAGGCATAGCAATCCTACACAAATCATCGCTGCATGCAGAACCAACTTTGTTTTGCTGCTGACAAAAGATATGCCTACAGTCCTCTCACCAGAGCCCCATACAGGGGCAGACTGGCCAACTGGCATTTCGGCAAATGGGCCAGTGTGGGGACCACAAGAAAAAAAAAGGTCCGGTATGTTAGAAATACCGGAGCCAATTTCTAGTCCCAATCCCCCCCTGGCACCATGGACACAGGATGGTTGACCTCCCTCCTCTGGAAAAAAGCATCTTAGTTCTGCACAACAAATGAAGAATATATTATACAACCACTATGTAATGTATAATGTATTTAACAATCTATAGGCTACATTATGACAAGACTGTTTTACATTTAACTGGCCCTCTGCATTTTTTCCATGTTGAATTTAGGCCCACTTTTCATGATATAGGCTGATCAGGTGAATCCAAGTGAAAGCAATGATCCCTTATTGATGTCACCTGTTAAATCCACTTCAATCATTGTAGATTAAGAGGAGGAAAAGTTTAAAGAAGGATTTTTAAGACGTGAGACAATTGAGACATGGATTGTGTATGTGTGTATGTGTTCAGAGGGTGAATGGGCAAGACAAAAGACTTAAGTGCCTTTGAACGGGGTATGGTAGTAGGTGCCAGGCGCACTGGTTTGGGTGTGTCAAGAACTGGAAAGCCGCTGGGTTTTTCATGCTCAACTGTTTCCTGTGTGTATCAAGACTGGTCCACCACTCAAAGGACATCCAGCCTACTTGACACAACTGTGGGAAGCATTGGAGTCAACATGGGCCAGAACGCTTTCGGCACCTTGTAGTCCGTGTCCCAACAAATTGAGGCTGTTCTGAGGGCAAAAGGGGGAGGGCAACTCAATATTAGGAAGGTATTTCTAATGTTTTGTGCACACAGTATATACAGAATGTCTTCAACTACAAATAACAAATGCTTGAATCTTGCTAAGAGGAGCTTGGGGACACTGTTTTTCAATTGTAATAGATGTAGTAATTGCAGAGTAAGACTAATAATAGGCTAGACTCCACCTGAACCTGTTTCTCCCAGCACGTGGTGAAATACTGCAAACACACACGTCGCCCACACAGCCTAAACAATGAAACACCCTGTACCACCCTGCACCAGCCTGCACCAGCCTGCACCAGCCTGCACCACCCTGCACCAGCCTGCACCATCCTGCACCAGCCTGGCCCTTGCCCTTTCAGACACATTCCATACGCCCTTTAACCAAATTATAGAGACCATTGAGATTGCCTGGTGGCATGGTTGGGGCCGTGAACCTGGGGATGTGTGCGTTTGTGTTGCTACGTGACTGTGCTTGCCGGCATAATGAAGTACTGTACCAGTAAAATTAAACACATCAAAATGGTGTGGAGAAAGTGGGAAATGATTAGCTTCCACAGTGTGACAGTGAGTGTAATTGTGTGTGTATATGTGGGGGTTGGGGGACAGGGGTTAGGTTTAGAGTTAAAAGTAGGTTTAGGAGTTAAGGTTAGAATAAAAAGTCCTCATAAGTATAGTAATACAGAGCTATGTGCGTGTGTGTGTGTGTGGTTACTTATCTATAAATGCAATCTCTATATGGTGTGAGACCAAATTCTGAAGATTATTTTCAAAAAGAGCCTGCCACACCTTCAAGCTTGCACAACTTCCCAATTTTTCTTGTCCACATTCTCCACAGACACACACACTCATATTCAGCCGTTTACCCTGCTGCAGATGGCTGCAGCTCTGCCAATTGATGCCCTTCCCTAACAACCTTAATTATACAGCAGGACTTGAGCTCTGCTTGTCAACAAGTGTGGCTTCAGAGTGAAGACACAGCCCTTCACCCAGAGTGACAAGCCACCTGACTCAGCAATCTGGCCCTGTTTACTGGACCTGTCCACCACAATCAACACGCCTGCATCTGGCCTGACTTTTAACCCTGTGAGTGCCCTCTCCCCTGTCCCCCCTCATCCTCATCATAGAGTCCACACAGAGCTGTCACACAAAGGACACACACACACATACATACATACTGAGAGAGAACTCTATAACTGAGCGGTCACACAACACACACACACACACACACACACACACACACACACACACACACACACACACACACACACACACACACACACACACACACACACACACACACACACACACACACACACACACACACACACACAATGTACAGGCAGGTCTGATGGACACTTGGACCATACAGGATGGCTAATTCTAGCTTTGAGCCTGTGTAGGCTAGTACTAATACATAACGTGAATATTTAGGAGACTTGTCTTGAGAAACGCTCCAGCCAAAACGTTGACAATAAAAAGCATTCCGTTTTGCATTTTCTTTCCTATACAGCCGAAGGGGAAATATTTTTACTCTGATGCACTGATTTATTATTTTTTATCATTGATATATACAAAACGAAGGAGCTGATTGTGGACTTCAGTAGACAGCAGAGGGAGCATGCTCTCATCTACATACATGAGGCTGCAGTGGAGAGGATCAACAGCTTTAAGTTCCATGGTGTGCACATCACTGGCAACCTGAAATGGTCCATCCACACAGTCTGGTGAAGGTGCAACAGTGCCTCTTCAACCTCAGGAGGCTGAAGAAATTCAGCTTTGTCCCTAAGCCCCTCCCAACTTCTACAGATGCACCATTGAGAGCATCCTGTCGGGCTGTATCACTTTCTGGTATGGCAATTGCACCATCCGCAACCGCAGGGTGGTGCAGTCAGCCCAACTCACCACCGGGGGCAAACTGCTTGCCCTCCAGGACATCTACAGCACCCGGTGTCACAGTAAGGCCAAGAAGATCATCAAGGGCCTCAGCCACCCGAGGCACGGCCTGCTCACCCCGCTACCATCTAGAAGTCGGAGACAGTACAGGTGCATCAAAGCTGGGACCGAGAGACTGAAAACAGCATCTATCTCTAGGCCATCAGACTGTCAAATACTCACTCATTAGCCAGCCACCGCCCAGTACCCTTCCCTGAACTTAGTCACTGTTACTAGCCGGGTACCATCTAGTACTGTACTCTGCAACTTAGAGACTGATGCCCTATGTACAGTATCAGTCAAAAGTTTGGACACACCTACTCGTTCAAGGGTTTTTCTTTATTTGTACTATTTTCTACATTGTAGAATAATAGTGAAGATATCAAAACTATGAAATAACACATATGGAATCATGTAGTAACCAAAAAAGTGTTAAACAAATAAAATTATATTTTATATTTGAGATTCTTCAAAGTAGCCACCATTTGCCTTGATGACAGCTTTGAACAATCTTGGCATTCTCTAAACCAGCTTCATGAGGTAGTCACCTGGAATGTATTTCAATTAACAGGTGTGCCTCGTTAAAAGTACATTTGTGGAATTTCTTTCCTTCTTAATTTGAGCCAATCAGTTGTGTTGTTTTAATTTTTAATTTTTAATTTCACCTTTATTTAACCAGGTAGGCTAGTTGAGAACAAGTTCTCATTTACAACTGCGACCTGGCCAAGATAAAGCATAGCAGTGGGAACAGACAACAACACAGAGTTACACATGGAGTAAACAATAAACAAGTCAATAACACAATATATATATTTTTTAAAGAGTCTATATACATTGTGTGCAAAAGGCGTGAGGAGGTAGGCAAATAATTACAATTTTGCAGATTAACACTGGAGTTATAAATTATCAGATGGTCATGTGCAGGTAGAGATACTGGTGTGCAAAAGAGCAGAAAAGTAAATAAATAAAAACAGTATGGGGATGAGGTAGGTAAATTGGGTGGGCTATTTACCGATGGACTATGTACAGCTGCAGCGATCGGTTAGTTGCTCAGACAGCAGATGTTTAAAGTTGGTGAGGGAGATAAAAGTCTCCAACTTCAGCAATTTTTGCAATTCGTTCCAGTCACAGGCAGCAGAGAACTGGAAGGAAAGGCGGCCAAATGAGGTGTTGGCTTTAGGGATGATCAGTGAGATACACCTGCTGGAGCGCGTGCTACGGGTGGGTGTTGCCATCGTGACCAGTGAACTGAGATAAGGTGGAGCTTTACCTAGCATGGACTTGTAGATGACCTGGAGCCAGTGGGTCTGGCGACGAGTATGTAGCGAGGGCCAGCCGACTAGAGCATACAGGTCGCAGTGGTGTGTGGTATAAGGTGCTTTAGTAACAAAACGGATGGCACTGTGATAAACTGCATCCAGTATGCTGAGTAGAGTATTGGAAGCTATTTTGTAGATGACATCGCTGAAGTCGAGGATCGGTAGGATAGTCAGTTTTACTAGGGTAAGTTTGGCGGTGTGAGTGAAGGAGGCTTTGTTGCAGAATAGAAAGCCGACTCTAGATTTGATTTTAGATTGGAGATGTTTGATATGATTCTGGAAGGAGAGTTTACAGTCTAGCCAGACACCTAGGTACTTATAGATGTCCCCATATTCTAGGTCGGAACCATCCAGAGTGGTGATGCTAGTCGGGCGTCCGGGTGCAGGAAGCGAACGGTTAAAAAGCATGCATTTGGTTTTACTAGCGTTTAAGAGCAGTTGGAGGCCACGGAAGGAGTGTTGTATGGCATTGAAGCTCATTTGGAGGTTAGATAGCACAGTGTCCAAGGAAGGGCCAGAAGTATACAGAATGGTGTCGTCTGCGTAGAGGTGGATCAGGGAATAGCCCACAACAAGAGCAACATAATTGATATATACAGAGAAAAGAGTCAGCCCAAGAATTGGCACCCCATAGAGACTGCCAGAGAACCGGACAACATGCACTCCGATTTGACACACTGAACTCTTTCTGCAATGTAGTTGGTGAACCAGGCAAGGCAGTCATTCGAAAAACCGAGGCTACTGAGTCTGCCGGTAAGAATATGGTGATTGACAGAGTCGAAAGCCTTGGCCAGGTCGATGAAGACGACTGCACAGTACTGTCTTTTATCGATGGCGGTTATGATATCATTTAGTACCTTGAGCGTGGCTGAGGTGCACCCGTGACCGGCTCGGAAACCAGATTGCACAGCGGAGAAGGTACGGTGGGATTCGAGATGGTCAGTGATCTGTTTGTTGACTTGGCTTTCAAAGACCTTAGATAGCCAGGGCAGGATGGATATAGGTCTGTAACAGTTTGGGTCCAGGGTGTCTCCCCCTTTGAAGAGGGGGAAGACTGCGGCAGCTTTCCAATCCTTGGGGATCTCAGATGATATGAAAGAGAGGTTGAACTGGTAATAGGGGTTGCGACAATGGCGGTGGATAGTTTCAGAAATAGAGGGTCCAGGGTCCAGATTTTCAAGACCAGCTGATTTGTACGGGTCCAGGTTTTGCAGCTCTTTCAGAACATCTGCTATTTGTATTTGGGTAAAGGAGAAGCTGGGGTGGAGCTGTTGGCCGAGGTTGGAGTAGCCAGGAGGAAGGCACGATCAGCCGTTGAGAAATGCTTGTTGAAGTTTTTGATTATCATGGATTTATCAGTGGTAACCGTGTTACCTAGCCTCAGTGCAGTGGGCAGCTGGGAGGAGGTGCTCTTGTTCTCCATGGACTTTACAGTGTCCCAGAACTTTTTGGAGTTAGAGCTACAGGATGCACATTTCTGCTTGAAAAAGCTGGCCTTTGGTTTCCTGACTGACTGCGTGTATTGGTACCTGACTTCCCTGAACAGTTGCATATCGCGGGGACTATTCGATGCTATTGCAGTCCGCCACAGGATGTTTTTGTGCTGGTCGAGGGCAGTCAGGTCTGGAGTTAGTTCTGCATTTTTTAATGGAGCATGCTTATCTAAGATGGTGAGGAAGTTACTTTTAAAGAATGACCAGGCATCCTCAACTGACGGGATGAGGTCAATATCCTGCCAGGTCGATTAGAAAGGCATGCTCGCAGAAGTGTTTTAGGGAGCGTTTGACAGTGATGATGGGTGGTCATTTGACTGCGGACCCGTAGCGGATACAGGCAATGAGGCAGTGATCGCTGAGATCCTGGTTGAAGACAGCTGAGGTGTATTTGGAGGGTCAGTTGGTCAGGAAAACGTCTATGAGGGTGCCCTTGTTTTCAGATTTAGGGTTGTACCTGGTGGGTTCCTTGATGATTTGTGTGAGATTGAGAACATCTAGCTTAGATTGTAGGAGTACCGGGGTATTAAGCATATCCTAGTTTAGGTCACCTAACAGAACAAACTCTGAAGCTAGATGGGGGCGATCAATTCACATATGGTATCCAGGGCACAGCTGGGAGCTGAGTGGGGTCGGTAGCAGGCGGCAACAGTGAGAGACTTATTTCTGTAGAGAGTGATTTTTAAAATTAGTAGTTCGAACTGTTTGAGTATGGACCAGGAAAGTATGACATTACATTACAGGCTCTCTATACAGTAGACTGCAACTCCCCTTTGGCAGTTCTATCTTGACGGAAAATGTTATAGTTGGGTATGGAAATCTCAGAATTTTTGGTGGCATTCCTAAGCCAGGATTCAGACACAGCAAGGACATCAGGGTTGGCAGAGTGTGCTAAAGCAGTGAGTAAAACAAACTTAGGGAGGAGGCTTCTGATGTTGACATGCATGAAACCAAGGCTTTTTCGATCACAGAAGTCAACAAATGAGGGTGCCTGGGGACATGCAGGGCCTGGGTTTACCTCCACATCATCCGCGGAACAGAGGAGGAGCAGTATGAGGGTGCAGCTAAAGGCTATCAAAACTGGTCGCCTAGAGTGTTGGGTACAAAGAATAAAAGGAGCAGATTTCTGGGCATGGTAGAATATATTCAGGGCATAATGCGCAGACAGGGGTATGTTGGGGTGCGGGTACAGCGGAGGTAAGCCCAGGCACTGGGTGATGATAAGAGAGGTTGTATCTCTGGACATGCTAGTTGTAATGGGTGAGGTCACCGCATGTGTGGGAGGTGGGACAAAGGAGGTATCCGAGGTATGAAGAGTGGAACTAGGGGCTCCATTGTAAACTAAAACAATGATAACTAACCTGAACAACAGTATACAAGGCATATTGACATTTGAGAGAGACATACAGCGAGGCATAAAGTAATCGCAGATGTTGATTGGGACAGCTAGCTAAAACAACAGGTGAGACAACAACCGCTAATCAGCTAACACAACAACAGCAGGTAAAATGGCGATGACTAGGCAGAGAGGGTCGGATTAATTACACACAGAGCCTGAGTTCGACGCTGGGGCCGACAGATAAAAAATAAATAAACAGAATGGAGTACCGTGATTAATGGACAGTCCAGCAGGCATCAGCTATGTAGCCAAGTGATCATAGTGTCCAGGGGGCAGCAGTAGATCGAAAAGGGAACCTGCCACTACGTTAGCAGGCGACAAGGCGTTTAAAGTTAGTAGCCCTCCGACGGAGGCCGGTTGAAGGCACAGCAGATGGAGTATTCGTCGGCAGACCAGTCGTGGTGGTGCGGTGGGGCGCCGTGTCGACAGAGAATCCAAGCCAGATGGCGAAAGAGGTATTGTAGAATTTAGTTTGCTGTCCGGGAGATGCGCCTGGATCATGGCTAACTGGTGCTAGCTTCGTGGCAGTGGCGTTAGCCACTATAGCCAATCGGTAGCAGTGGTAATCCGGTGACAAGGTCCAGAGTTTACAGCAAGGATCCGGTGGAGTATCGGGCTCTAGCCGTGTATGAGTGGGGTTCGGGTGAACAGCTGAGTAGGCCGGGAGGTGGGCCTCAGGGATAACTTTGGTACTGGGTGCCATGGTGAGCTAGCTAGCTGCAAGCTAGCTGTGAAGATCAGAAGTAGTGGTCCAGGGATTCCGGCAGGAATCCAGCGTTGTTGTGGAGAGACAGTCCGATACTAGTAGACTGGTGAGTATTATCCAGGCTAAGAACAGGGCTGGTATCTGTAAAGGTAAAAGCCGCTAGCAGTGGCTAACAATGACTGAATAGCTAATTAGCTTGTTAGCTTCTGGAGGTTCTTGAATGTGTTCTAAAATTTAAAATAATAGCGATACCGTATCACATTGGGTGAGGCAGGTTACCGGAAGGTATAATCGAATTAAAAATCGAAAAGAGATTGAAAATAAAATTGAAATATATATATATACAACAAATACGAAAAATACAAAAGTACACGAGACACGAACTTCCGGCACCGACAGAGATGGCCGCCTCGCTTCGCGTTCCTAGGAAACTATGCAGTTTTTTTTTTTTTTTTACATGTTATTTCTTACATTGGTACCCCAGGTCATCTTAGGTTTCATTACATACAGTCGAGAAGAACTACTGAATATAAGATCAGCGTCAACTCACCATCAGTACGACCAAGAATATGATTTTCACAAAGCGGATCCTGTGCTTCTGCCTTTCAACCAGGACAACGGAATGGATCCCAGCCGGCGACCCAAAAAAACGACTCCGTAAAAGAGGGAAACGAGGCGGTCTTCTGGTCAGACTCCGGAGACGGGCACATCGTGCACCACTCCCTAGCATTCTTCTCGCCAATGTCCAGTCTCTTGAGAACAAGGTTGATGAAATCCGAGCAAGGGTAGCATTCCAGAGGGACATCAGAGACTGTAACGTTCTTTGCTTCACGGAAACATGGCTCACTGGAGAGACGCTATAGGAGGCGGTGCAGCCAGCGGGTTTCTCCACGCATCGCGCCGACAGAAACAAACATCTTTCTGGTAAGAAGAGGGGCGGGGGTGTATGCCTTATGGCTAACGAGACGTGGTGTGATCACAGAAACATACAGAAACTCAAATCCTTCTGTTCACCTGATTTAGAATTCCACACAATTAAATGTCGACCGCATTATCTACCAAGAGAATTCTCTTCGATTATAATCACAGCCATATATATTTTCCCCCAAGCAGGCACATCGATGGCTCTGAACGAACTTTATTTGACTCTTTGCAAACTGGAATCCATACATCCTGAGGCTGCATTCATTGTAGCTGGGGATTTTAACAAGGCTAATCTGAAAACAAGACTCCCTAAATTGTATCAGCATATCGATTGCGCAACCAGGGCGGGAAAAACCTTGGATCATTGTTATTCTAACTTCCGCGACGCATATAAGGCCCTGCCCCGCCCTCCTTTCGGAAAAGCTGACCACGACTCCATTTTGCTGATCCCTGCCTACAGACAGAAACTAAAACAAGAAGCTCCCACGCTGAGGTCTGTCCAATGCTGGTCCGACCAAGCTGATTCCACACTCCAAGACTGCTTCCATCACGTGGACTGGGATATGTTTCATATTGCGTCATATAACAACATTGACGAATACGCTGATTCGGTGTGCGAGTTCATTTAGAACGTGCGTTGAAGATGTCGTTCCCATAGCAACGATTAAAACATTCCCTAACCAGAAACCGTGGATTGATGGCAGCATTCGCGTGAAACTGAAAGCGCAAACCTCTGCTTTTAATCAGGGCAAGGTGACTGGTAACATGACCGAATACAAACAGTGCAGCTATTCCCTCCGCAAGGCTATCAAACAAGCTAAGCGTCAGTATAGAGACAAAGTAGAATCTCAATTCAACGGCTCAGACACAAGAGGTATGTGGCCAGAGGGTAGTGAGGTCTGCACAATGCTTCACCGGGGGCAAACTACCTGCCCTCCAGGACACCTACACCACCCGATGTTACAGGAAGGCCATAAAGATCATCAAGGACAACAACCACCCGAGCCACTGCCTGTTCACCCCGCTATCATCCAGAAGGCGAGGTCAGTACAGGTGCATCAAAGCTGGGACCGAGAGACTGAAAAACAGCTTCTACCTCAAGGCCATCAGACTGTTAAACAGCCACCACTAACATTGAGTGGCTGCTGCCAACACACTGACTCAACTCCAGCCACTTTAATAATGGGAATTGATGGGAAATGGTTTAAAATATATCACTAGCCACTTTAAACAATACTACCTAATATAATGTTTACATACCCTACATTATTCATCTCATATGTATACGTATATACTGTACTCTATATCATCTACTGCATCCTTATGTAATACATGTATCACTAGCCACTTTAACTATGCCACTTTGTTTACATACTCATCTCATTTGTATATACTGTACTCAATACCATCTACTGTATCTTGCCTATGCTGCTCTGTACCATCACTCATTCATATATCTTTATGTACATATTCTTTATCCCCTTACACTGTGTATAAGACAGTAGTTTTGGAATTGTTAGTTAGATTACTTGTTGGTTATTACTGCATTGTCGGAACTAGAAGCACAAGCATTTCGCTACACTCGCATTAACATCTGCTAACCATGTGTATGTGACAAATAACATTTGATTCGATTTGAAACACACGATTGTGACAAGGTAGGGGTGGTATACAGAAGATAGCCCTATTTGGTAAAAGACCAAGTCCATATTATGGCAAGAACAGGTCAAATAAACAAAGAGAAATGACAGTCCATCATTACTTTCAGACATGAAGGTCAGTCAATGTAGAAAATTTCAAGAACTTTGAAAGTTTCTTCAAGTGCATTTGCAAAAAACATCAAGAGCTATGATGGATCTGTCTCTCATGAGGACCGCCACTGGAAAGGAAGACCCAGAGTTACCTCTGCTGCAGAGGATAAGTTCATTAGAGTTGCCAGCCTCAGAAATTGCAGCCCACATAAATGCTTCACAAAGTTCAAGTAACAGACACATCTCAACATCAACTTTTCAGAAAAGACTGTGTGAATCAGACCTTCATGGTCGAATTGCTGCAAAGAAACCACTACTGAAGGACACCAATAAGAAGAATAGACTTGATTGGGCCAAGAAACACGAGCAATGGGCATTAGACTGGTGGAAATCTGTCCTTTGGTCTGAGGAGTCCAAATTTGGGATTTTTTATTCTTTGTGAGATGCAGAGTAAGTGAACGGATGATCTCTGCATGTGTGGTTCCTACTGTGAAGCATGGAGGAGGAAGTGTGATGATGTGGGGGTGCTTTGCTGGTGATACTTTCAGTGATTTATTTAGAATTCAAGGCACGTTTAACCAGAATGGCTACCACAGCATTCTGTAGCGATATGCCATCCTATCTGGTTTGCGCTTAGTGGGACTATCATTTGTTTTTCAACAGGACAATGATCCAACACACCTCCAGGCTGTGTAAGGGCTATTTTACCAATAATGAGAGTGATGGAGTGCTGCATCAGATGAACTGGCCTCCACAATCACCAGACATCAACCCATTTGGGATGAGTTGGACCACAGAGTGAAGGAAAAGCAGCTAACAAGTGCTCAGAATATGTTTCAACTCCTTCAAGACTGTTGGAAAAGCATTCCAGGTGAAGCTGGTTGAGAGAATGTCAAGAGTGTGCAAAGCTGTCATCAAGGCAAAGGGTGAATCTCAAATCTCAAATATATTTTGATTTGTGTAACACTTTTTTTGGTTACTACATGATTCCATATATGTTATTTCATAGTTTTGATGTCTTCACTATTATTTTACAATGTAGAAAATAGTAAAAATAAAGAAAAATCCTTGAATGAGTAGGTGTGTCCAAACATTTGATTGGTACTGTACGGTACTGTCACTTTAATAATGTTTACATACTGTTTTACCCACTTTATATGTGTATACTGTATTTATAATCAACACATCTTAACAAAACATATTTGCTGTAGGAAATTAAAATTAAAACATTGATGTTCTGTCCTCCTCTATCCCAGCCTCTCCTCTCTGTTTGCCTGACTTGTTTGGCATCCTTCATTCCAGCTGTTCTCCAGATGCAATGTGGGAGGCCGGGGCTGCCTGCCCACCTGTTGCTCTCCCATCTATCTGCCTTTAGCACTGTTAACAGACCAGTCATTGTCTAGGCCTGGGGGTGCAGGGTGTCCTGTACCTCCAGACACTGATCCACTAAGACAGCGTCTAGTGACTGATCCAAGACCAGGTGAATTGCTGTCCACTCCGCGCACCCACACAGTGGGGGATGGACTGCTCCATTGACTGACATGGCAAACAAGTGACAGACTGACTGGTGACCATACAGACTGAGTGACTGCTGAGTCTCTCCTTCCAGCACAAACTCCTGTCATGTTCTAAACACATTGCATCAGTTTTCGTATCCTTTGAAGATGTTCAAGTCATGGTTACTGCCCTCAAATAAAGACGGCATAGGGGTAGTCAAAGAAGAATACTGTACAAAGAGGTAGTCAAAGAAGACTGCATAGAGGTAGTCAAAGAAGAATACTGTACAAAGTGGTAGTCAAAGAAGACTACAAAGAGGTAGTCAAAGAAGACTGCATAGAGGTAGTCAAAGAAGAATACTGTACAAAGTGGTAGTCAAAGAAGACTACAAAGAGGTAGTCAAAGAAGACTGCATAGAGGTAGTCAAAGAAGAATACTGTACAAAGTGGTAGTCAAAGAAGACTGCATAGAGGTAGTCAAAGAAGAATACTGTACAAAGTGGTAGTCAAAGAAGACTACAAAGAGGTAGTCAAAGAAGACTACAAAGAGGTAGTCAAAGAAGACTGCATAGAGGTAGTCAAAGAAGAATACTGTACAAAGTGGTAGTCAAAGAAGACTACAAAGAGGTAGTCAAAGAAGACTGCATAGAGGTAGTCAAAGAAGACTACAAAGAGGTAGTCAAAGAAGACTACAAAGAGGTAGTCAAAGAAGACTGCATAGAGGTAGTCAAAGAAGAATACTGTACAAAGTGGTAGTCAAAGAAGACTACAAAGAGGTAGTCAAGTAAGATAAGGATAGGAGAGTGCAGTAGAGCTGAGTAAGCAGGTACCCTCTGGAGGTGTTTGGAAAGGTTGGTGTTAGGATTAGAGCTTTGTTGAAAGCATGACCCCTGTGAACTTTCAACCTTTAATTCTCTGCAGGGCAGAGAAAAGCACACCTAATCTCAGGCAGCTCAACCTCACTACTCCACCACTCCCTATCACAATGCATTGCTTTTGTTATCTGTGGGGTGGGCCCTGGCCTTCAGTGTTCACTGATAAACAATACTTTGGTGTGTAAACTGCAGCCTAAAGTAGGCTACTGTACCTAGGCCCAATGTAATGGAACCTAATAACGCATAGATATCTCTTATGTGCATTTATTGGTTTAACATTGACTTGAAGAGTCAGCATGCCTATATACTGTATTAATATCTCATAGGCATCCGTATACATTTCTGTGATAAATAAATGTGTTATAAATGCCCATTGTCATCCATTGACATATCCCATCCAGACTCTCTCACCACTCACACAATGGAGAGGAAAAGTCCCCCAACTTCACAGTAGCTCTGGAAATGCCTGTTTAATTATGCCTGTTTTAAGAAAAAAACATGTAGGGCAACTGGACAGGATCCAATTAACCAAAAGCTAATTAACTAAAATTGTCTTATTAATGGTTATATGAACCAGTATAACCAGTATAATAACATAACCCTTTTTAAAAAGGTGGTAAATTAAGTTTTGGCAGTTGGTGAGCCCAGCTAAAGAAAAGCCAATGCTCTGGTTTTGGGTCCAAAACAAAAAGATATGTCTAACAAGCCTTCCTTCCCCCGCACTGTTAACAAACTTTCAAATGGCCATGTCCACAATTACCCATTCGCCTGAAGGAAAGATTAAACAGCCACACAGACAAACCCAGAGCCTGACCCCACAGCCTGTCAAAAAAAGATAAATGCCTGGGACTGGGAGAAAAAAAAAGGAAACAACATTCCTGTTCCCGTAAATCGTGAAGGAGGAGGGGGATTTTGGGAAGTTCGGTGAGTCATCACTTTTTCTTTTCTATCGGCGGTCCCCTCGGCGTTGGTCCACAGACTCTGAATACCTCCACTACAGTTTTCCCTGTCTTGCTTTGCAGCAGGCCGTATCGAATTTTGACAAGCGACTCACACGGTGCTCGTCCTGTGTTTGCAGCTGCCTAGCCGGCTGTGACTGCTGGCGGGAGCTCTTTGAAGTGTAGAACAGAGCAAGTAGCCTAGCAATCAACACTGAAACTTGGTTGGATAACAATAATGACCTCTAGCAGCTAGAGTGACCTGAAAAGGCCCCTAACTGCTACTGAACTATCATTTATTGTCACTCCAACCTGTCATTGAATGTGGTAAGTGTGTGCCAAGTGCTTGTCTAGACAGGGTCAAGAGGATATTTAAAACATGGTGGAGGTAAAACATGGTGGAGGTAAAACATGGTAGAGATAAGAGCGTCTGCTAAATGGCTTAAATGTAATGTAAATGTAGGTAAAACATGGTAGAGGTAAAACATGGTAGAGGTAAAACATGGTGGAGGTAAAATATGGTAGAGGTAAAACATGGTAGAGGTAAAACATGGTGGAGGTAAAATATGGTAGAGGTAAAACATGGTAGAGGTAAAACATGGTGGAGGTAAAACATGGTGGAGGTAAAACATGGTGGAGGTAAAACATGGTAGAGGTAAAACATGGTGGAGGTAAATCATGGTAGAGGTAAAACATGGTAGAGGTAAAACATGGTGGAGGTAAATCATGGTAGAGGTAAAACATGGTAGAGCTAAATCATGGTAGAGGTAAAACATGGTGAAGGTAAAATATGGTAGAGGTAAAACATGGTAGAGGTAAAACATGGTGGAGGTAAAACATGGTAGAGGTAAAACATGGTGGAGGTAAAACATGGTAGAGGTAAAGCATGGGAGAACCACACAATGGTAAGTATTTATATATCTCATGTAGAGAACCACATATTTTATTGCCATTATTTCCTCTATTTCTGGACAGCCTTTCTGTTTGACCATTCATCCACCCTCAAATTGGTTCATTTCACAAATGGTCTGACATCATTCTGCGGTTAGGTTTTTTTTCTCCCACAAGGACCCCTGGCCCCCTGCAACCACACAACACCCTCACCCTCCAATTAGAGAACATTTAGCCTGCAAACCAAGCACCTCTCCCCCATCTTCAATATATGGGACATTTATCACTCTTTAATGACAGACTCCGCAAGGGATGACGTCACCGTCCACAACACACCAACATACAACAAAAGGGCCCCGTCCCACTCTCCCTTCTGCTTCACCACAGTGACCTCACATGATGGATCGGCTTCAGTCTCACTGGACTCTTTGTGCCACAGTAACCACTGTGGTATGTGGCCCATGAGGCCACACTGCTGCTGCCACTGATGAGCAACACTGAGCAATAATAACAATTGGAAAGAAAAAGCCCCACTTCACAGCCACGGTTGTTAGGCTACCATGAAAGTGTCATCAGGTAGTTGATATAAAACAGAGATACTTCTAGGCTATGTTAAGTGCATGGTCTTCATTCGGCTGGCTGAGCTGTTTATTAGTGGTGGGAGTAAAGGCCTGTGTTTGTCAGTTGTGTTGTTGTGATGTGGGCCCATGCTCTCTCTGTGTCGCCTGCCTGTCAGGCTCCATTCGGCTGGCTGAGCTGTTTATTAGTGGTGGGAGTAAAGGCCTGTGTTTGTCAGTTGTGTTGTTGTGATGTGGGCCCATGCTCTCTCTGTGTCACCTGCCTGTCAGGCTCCATTCGGCTGGCTGAGCTGTTTATTAGTGGTGGGAGTAAAGGCCTGTGTTTGTCAGTTGTGTTGTTGTGATGTGGGCCCATGCTCTCTCTGTGTCGCCTGCCTGTCAGGCTCCATTCGGCTGGCTGAGCTGTTTATTAGTGGTGGGAGTAAAGGCCTGTGTTTGTCAGTTGTGTTGTGATGTGGGCCCATGCTCTCTCTGTGTCGCCTGCCTGTCAGGCTTCATTCGGAGGGTTGCCATTTGCTGTCGCAGGCCGTTTGTTCGTCATCAGTCAAACGCACATTGTGTTCAAAACAATAGCTGTCATGTCCATGCAAACCCTCCCTCCCCCTCTGTTGCTTTCACTTAGGAAGACAGGCGTAAAGTCACTTCCACACACTAATACATGAGCTGCTCTTTTCTGATTAAGATTAAGATTAAAAAAAAAACACACACACACACACACACACACACACACACACACACACACACACACACACACACACACACACACACACACACACACACACACACACACACATCATCAATATGTTTTCGTTAAACCACAATACACATCTCATAGCAATTACACACATAACTCCTGTTCAGTTTCCAGGGAGACTAAATAATTTTTAATAGCGTTTCTGTTAACGTGGTCCCCGGTGTAAACACACTGACACATACAGTATTTCAGTCAAGCACACAACTACAAAGACCTTCCATTTGAAACAGAAAAAAATAAACAACCTCAGCAGTGATTTATGAAAAACAAACTGCTTTACTTCTCCAAACCCCTGGTGTGGTTTTCCTTCAAAAGCGGCCTAGCGGGCTGACTCATTGACTGAAGTGCAGCGGATTTCCACATCCATTTAGTCCCGTTCCACTGAAATAATGCAGAAAAACAGGGAGCATAACAGAGGGAGGAAGAGATTGGCTGGATCTGGAAGCCATTAGCAGCTGGCAGCTGTGGCCCGGTGCGGCTGAATCACAGAGAGAAAGAATGAGAGATGGAGGGAGGGATCGGCACATGATTGCCATTATGATTTTAATATCATTCTGTGTGTGTGGATCGTTAGATCGTTATTTGCAGACTGGTTATTTTGCAGCAAGGGGGGAAGAACAGGAGGTGAAGAATCTAAACGTCTGGGACTAATCGCCTTTCTTTTTCAACTCTCGCTGCCTTGCCCACATTTCCACTGTCGAGTAATAAAGCCTTATCGGTCTGCATATCTGTTGTCTCGGTTCCGTTATCTCTCTCTTTCACGCTTCCTTCCTCTAAGCGTGCAGATACTACCGCCCCCCTCTCTGCCACCAGTATACTCTGATGGCACTTCTAGAATAATTTTCAAAATAAACATAATTGCTTTGAGACACATTTGGGCACAGATCCAACACTGAATTGTAGTTTTTTGTTAGACTGAGTGAATGGATCTAACCCTGGGCAGCCACAGACAGATTCCCCAGGAGCGAGTCCTGCTATCATGGGTCTGGCCTCTGGTCTAGCCGTCATGTCCATGAAGAGGCCCCCAGCACGAGGTGGTGGCTAGAGTGGGATGGGATTTTACTCATGACTCAGCCACACGAATCACAAGGGATGCTCAGTGTCCGACTCACCAAGAACCAAAAGCCACAGACAAACATCCACGCAAACCACACACACGTCCATAGATATTGACGCACACACAGACACACACAGACACACACGTACACACACACCCTGTGTGATGTGATTGACAGCAGCATTTGAAAACCATGCCAGTTATGTGGTGTGATTGACAGCCGTGCAAGGAGGACAGTATTCCTTACCCTGGCGCTGCTGCTCTGTGTCAGACTCCATGGGGAAATGTTATGTTCTGCTCTTATTCACGCCCACACACCTACAGACAGAGAGACACTGTAGGAGCAGTCTAGTTTTGGGTGAGAATGTGAGATCTAGACGCAGAAATAGGGACAACCCCATCCCCAATCAGGTTATTTTTTTTCTATCAGGTGGTTCACTCTCAGGAGAAGAACCATACTCTACAAGAAAGTGAGAATCAGTTACTTCATCAGTAATGTTCTACTAACACTTTCTGTACAAGTGCATTGATGGAAGTACATTGCATCATTCATCTAACAGTTTGAGGTGATTACAGATGTAGGATCTTAATTTGAGACAGTTTGCTACTGCAGGAAAATAATCCTGCTGCAACAGGAAATGTGAATTGTAATTCTTTGTTTTTTTGTAAGGTTTGACACATTTTTCGTTAGGGCAAATCAAGCCAGAAATGTTAAAGTGGAGGTATTTTTAAACATGGAATACACTAGGACGTTAGGAAAAAGTCCTGGAACAACAGGTTGATCAAATTAAGACATGGAATCTGTATACATGTTTATCATCCACACTCTAATACAGCACACCTTGTAAACTGTTACGATTTGATTGCTAATATTTCCATTGTGCAACTGTGATGGCCTCTCAGTCTAGATGCAGTGTAAATCAATAACTTGATACTGGTCTGATTCCAACCACCCACAGGATACTGGGCTTATTTTCCGATTGGTCTGGTCTGGTTCCTCATGTGAAAGAGATATGTGTTGGACTACAGCAGAGTTGTAGTGTGGGTGGTTTTGGCCCAGCGTCTCCTCTCCCTCTTCCCCTGTGGTCTGACACACCTGTAGTCCATCAGGTCAATCAGGAGAATATGGACATCACAGAGGGATTTCACCTTGAGATGAGTAACTCTCTTCTGCCTGCGTGGAAAGATCCCATTTCTGTCTGCCTCTATGTGAGGCCCTCCTAACTGTCACAATGACATTAGTGGTTATTAATCACCCGCTTGGCTGTTTGTTAAGACAAAAAGGACGAGGCGGGTGGGTGGGAGGACAGGTCATCAAGCATGTATGATGACCTGGCTTAGAGAGTGACCATGGAATATAAAAAAATAAAAGGTTTTACACAACACTTCCTTTCAAAGTATTATCATTAGCTCCTTGGTCATGGAATGTAAGCAGAAATGTGTAGTGTTGCACCCATGTAGGATAAGCTTTGAGGTGTAAGATGGGATGATTGGAGATGACTTTTTGAGTTCAAGATACTGATGCTCAACACTATAATACACACGCCACTGTTTTTGTTTTTATCACAGATGAACTTCACATGTTATCACCCTGAGGTCAGAGAGATGTCATACACTTTAAACGGATACTGGTCATTTGCAACAGACTTGCTTTTTTCTCAAAGGAGATTTATTGTTGTCTGGTCACAGACCTTAGCAGGTGAGGACTGTGTTTGTTTTCTGAGTGACACAAGGAACACTACAAAGGGAAATACCCCAAGTTATTAACAGGAAGTTATAACACCTTTGCTTCCATGTTAAAGTTCAGCAATATTGGTATTTCCTGTAGATATCACATACCGTACCATAACCATAAAGTACAATATAAGCTTACTGGATTCGCTCAAGTACATCTAAATACAAACACATATGGTTTGAAGCCATAAAGCTCATTATTGAATGAATGGAACGACATGGTTGGCAAAGACACTGACCACTTCACATGACTAACACCATCTGGCTCTTCCTTCCTCTCAACTCCTTAATGGAAATTTTGTGTCTGAGTGGAATGTTTTTAGCCTCCTAATATGTATCGTTAAGCCATTTCCCCTTGCTAATTCAAACAAATCTGAATGGTGAGGTCACAGCTTCCTTGCCTTGTGGTTTGGGAGGCGATTGTGCAACGTTTCTCACTGACGTACAACTTGTACTTAATGACTTGATTTGCTCAAAACGCCTGCCCTCCTGTGTGTACGTGTCTGGCTGTAAGTCTCTTGTAGAAGCACATTCAAATTGCTAGTATCACAGGATGCATCACCTTTACACCCCAAACAGACAAGAGACATGACAATATATTTGTGATTTAAATGAATTCACACAGTTTAGAAGACTCAGCAACAGGTTTGGGCAGAGAGCACTGCAAGCATGTAACCTCCTGGGCAACCTGCCACAGCTGCTGTTCCAGAACCTGTCTGGTAAATTCACTATGACTGGAAGAGGCTCTGACCAAGATAGGCTGAGAGAAAATGAGTCTGGATGGATGCCCTTTGACAGGTGGAGAAATACAATGACAGGAAGAGGAAAATACAATGACATTGTGTGGGAAAGTCCACACACTGTAGGCGAATGGCCACATTTCTCATTGGAGGCTTTGCATTCTGATTTCACCCCAAGGGAACAGACACAGATTCACCCATGTGTTAGCCATCTATCGGACACTTTTTGAATACACAGTTATTATATTTCAATGCAATGATTGGAAGGTGATATCTGATATGGTTGTGTGATGGTTAGATGAACTATGGTATGTATCAATTAATTGTATTTTCTGATTCCAAGCATTCCTTGTTCTCTCTTTCGCTCTGTGTGTGTGTGTGTGTGTGTGTTCAAACTAAGTGTTTGGGTGGGGCTGGATAGATTCACACATGTTTTTCCAGGCACAGGATCAAAGTCAGTCAGGTGGCCTGACTCTAGCTAGCTTGGGGGTTTATATGTCATTTTGAAGGAAATAGAGAATGGAAAGAAGACCAGGCGAACTCACAGGTCCCTTTCATGTTGGTCCACAAAACAGTTAACAGACTGCACACTCATGAATAACATTTTAGTAACGAGTCATGTCAAAGCCTGAGACTCTAGTTTTCTGGACACTATAAATGATATACAGTATACACACACTCAACAAAAATATAAAATGCAAGATGCAACCATTTCAAATATTTTACTGAGTTACAGTTCATATAATTCATTAGTCCCCAATCTATGGATTTCACATGACTGGGAATACAGATATGTGTGGATCAGAAAACAAGTCAGTATCTGGTGTGACCACCATGCAGTGTGACGCATCTCCTTTGCATAGAGTTGATCAGGCGGTTGATTGTGTCCTGTGGAATGTTCTCCCATTCCTCTTCAATGGCTGTGTGAAGTTTCTGGATATTGACAGAAACTGTAACACTCAGTGAAATATGGCAATCCAGAGCATCCCAAACATGCTCAATGGGTGACATGTCTGGTATGTAGGCCATGGAAGAACTGGGACACGACGCCATTTTTATTTTACCTTTATTTAACTAGGCAAGTCAGTTAAGAACAAATTCTTATTTTCAATGACGGTCTAGAAACAGTGGAGTTAACTGCCTTGTTCAGGGGCAGAACGACAGATTTGAACCTTGTCAGCTTGGGGATTCAATCTTGCAACCTTTCGGTTACTAGTCCAACGCTCTAACCACTAGGCTACCTGCTGCCATCTGCCTGGTACAGTTGAAAACGGGATTCCTCTCTAAAGAGCACACTTCTCCAGCATGCCAGTGGCCATCGAAGGTGAGCCTTTTCCCACAGAGGTTGGTTACAACACCAAACTGCAGTCAGGTCAAGACCCTGATGAGGATGATGAGTACGCAGATGAGCATCCCTGAGATGGTTTCTGACAGTTTTTGCAGACATTCTTCAGTTGTGCAAACCCGCAGTTTCATCAGCTGTCCGGGTGACTGGTCTCAGAAAGTCCCGCAGGTGAAGAAGCCAGATGTGGAGGTCCTGGGCTGGCATGGTTGCATGGGGTCTGTTCTCTAAAATGACGTTCGAGGCGGCTTATGGTATAGTATTTAAAATTAAATTATCTGGCAACAGCTTTAATGAACATTCCTGTAGTCAGCATGACAATTGCATGCTCCCTCACAACTTGAGACATCTGTGGCATTGTGTTGTGTGACAAAGCTGCACATTTTAGAGTGTCCTTTTATTGTCCCCGGCGCAAGGTGCACCTGTGTAATGATAATGCCGTTTAATCAGCTTCTTGATATGCCACACCTGTCAGTTGGATGGATTATCTTGGCAAAGGTGAAATGCTCACTAACAGGGATGAAATACAAATTTGAGAACAACATTTGAAATAAAATAAAAATTGTGTTTGGAACATTTCTGGGATCTTTTATTTCAGCCCATGAAACGTAGGAACAACACTTTACATGTTGTGTTTATGATTTTACTCAGTGTACATACATACAGTGCCTTGCGAAAGTATTAGGCCCCCTTGAACTTTGCGACCTTTTGCCACATTTCAGGCTTCAAACATAAAGATATAAAACTGTATTTTTTTGTGAAGAATCAACAACAAGTGGGACACAATCATGAAGTGGAACGACATTTATTGGATATTTCAAACTTTTTTAACAAATCAAAAACTGAAAAATTGGGCGTGCAAAATTATTCAGCCCCATTAAGTTAATACTTTGTAGCGCCACCTTTTGCTGCGATTACAGCTGTAAGTCGCTTGGGGTATGTCTCTATCAGTTTTGCACATCGAGAGACTGATTTTTTTTCCCATTCCTCCTTGCAAAACAGCTCGAGGTCAGTGAGGTTGGATGGAGAGCATTTGTGAACAGCAGTTTTCAGTTCTTTCAACAGATTCTCGATTGGATTCAGGTCTGGACTTTGACTTGGCCATTCTAACACCTTGATATGTTTATTTTTAAACCATTCCATTGTAGATTTTGCCTTATGTTTTGGATCATTGTCTTGTTGGAAGACAAATCTCCGTCCCAGTCTCAGGTCTTTTGCAGACTCCATCAGGTTTTCTTCCAGAATGGTCCTGTATTTGGCTCCATCCATCTTCCCATCAATTTTAACCATCTTCCCTGTCCCTGCTGAAGAAAAGCAGGCCCAAACCATGATGCTGCCACCACCATCTTTGACAGTGGGGATGGTGTGTTCAGGGTGATGAGCTGTGTTGCTTTTACGCCAAACATAATGTTTTGCATTGTTGCCAAAAAGTTCAATTTTCCTTTCATCTGACCAGAGCACCTTCTTCCACATGTTTGGTGTGTCTCCCAGGTGGCTTGTGGCAAACTTTAAACTACACTTTTTATGGATATCTTTAAGAAATGGCTTTCTTCTTGCCACTCTTCCATAAAGGCTAGATTTGTGCAATATATGACTGATTGTTGTCCTATGGACAGAGTCTCCCACCTCAGCTGTAGATCTCTGCAGTTCATCCAGAGTGATCATGGGCCTCTTGGCTGCATCTCTGATCAGTCTTCTCCTTGTATGAGCTGAACGTTTAGAGGGACGGCCAGGTCTTGGTAGATTTGCAGTGGTCTGATTCTCCTTCCATTTCAATATTATCGCTTGCACAGTGCTCCTTGGGATGTTGAAAGCTTGGGAAATATTTTTGTATCCAAATCCGGCTTTAAACTTCTTCACAACAGTATCTCGGACCTGCCTGGTGTGTTCCTTGTTCTTCATGATGCTCTCTGCGCTTTTAACGGACCTCTGAGACTATCACAGTGCAGGTGCATTTATACGGAGACATGATTACACACAGGTGGATTGTATTTATCATCATTAGTCATTTAGGTCAACATTGGATCATTCAGAGATCCTCACTGAACTTCTGTAGAGAGTTTGCTGCACTGATGAAAGTAAAGGGGCTGAATAATTTTGCACGCCCACTTTTTCCGTTTTTGGTTTGTTAAAAATGTTGAACTATCCAATAAATGTCGTTCCACTTCATGATTGTGTCCCACTTGTTGTTTATTCTTCACAAAAAAATACAGTTTTATATCTTTATGTTCGAAGCCTGAAATGTGGCAAAAGGTCGCAAAGTTCAAGGGGGACGAATACTTTCGCAAGACACTGTATATTATGCAGTCCAATCTGTTAATGTACATAGATAGCACTTGATAAAACCCAGTATTTAAGACTGCTATTCTCAGTGACAGAATCTGATTATATGATGTTCCATATGCAACCATTTCATGCCAAGAGAGCGAGAGAAGTGAAAGGGATGGTGGGAGAGAGTGAGAGGAGGACTGGGGGTGTAAGAGGAGGAGGCAGGAGGAGAGAGAGCAGGGTTGCCAGGTCTCTAAAGCCGGTCTGTAATGGCTTGCGTCAGTCAAGCTATTCTCAGGCACAGATGCACGCAGGTACATGCGCACATGGGTATGAACACACACACACACACACACACACACACACACACACACACACACACACACACACACACACACACACACACACACACACACACACACACACACACACACACACACACACACACACACACACACACACACACACACAGCTGTGCATGGGGGAAATATCCCTCTATATCCCTGTCAAAATCAAATTAGATTCCACCACCACTGTGGTCTTTTTTCCTTCCTCCATTTTAACAGTCTTTTTTCCCTCCTTCCTTACCTAACATCTCTCCCACGCCACTCTGCAGACCCTTGGGGTGTTGCCCTGGCAACAGCTGCTTCCTGTTTGTCTGTCTGTCTTTCCACAGGGGAGGGAGTGGACATTGATCATTAATGACCATGGGAGAGGAAAAGGCCTGGGGTATAGCATTAACTCCTCCAACCTGTGATGTAACATGTCCACTATCTCCCTTTAGGGTTTTCAATTGTAGTCTGTTATTCCTTAAGCTACCCTGGGTCACATATTTCATTACCATAGTGGGCATTAGCTGCTGTTTTTTTATTGGGGCCATCTGATGAAGCCAGTTAATGAGGGCTGTGATCCCTGACCTCTGTAAACATGGTTAATATGAGTTTTACTGACCTGTGAACACGGCTGCTCTCTTTGCCTGATTACTGTGAAGAAGGTCAATCACGCCAGCCATGCATAATGAGGCCTCAGAGCTAAGAGCAAAGGCAATTTATCTAATTGCCTCCACTGGTTCCCTTTACGATATGTTTAAAAACACTAGGAGATTGATAATAAAGCCATACTTTATGAAGCTTGATGTACTTATACTATGCTCTACTCAAGAGACCGTGTTTCAGTCAGGGTCGTAGTCCATTCCATAGAAATCCTAACCAATTCATATTAATTAATTCCCTTCATTAAAATATAAGGGAATACATCTAATAAATCCTCATGGTGCATTATGGGCAATTTTTCACTCATGAATTGACTGGAGCTGAAGTGGAATTGACTTTAACTCCTCTTGTCTCTGCAATTTAAAACAGACTTCAACAGGAACTAACTACCACAAATTGTTGCACCACCATCAAAGCAGTGTTGCTGACAAGACTGTGCTTTAGAACAAGGCAAGTTTCTATGGGTTTGCATCTTCCTGACAGCTGGTGAACTCTTAAAGTGGCAGCACACGGCGAAGGCTCCGTGCAGGATTTTCTCCACACTACAATGAGATGTCAAATCTGTCTTGTCACCACTTGAGAGTGAATTCCATGCTTTGTGAGTGGAGGATGTCAAGTCAAAAAGATAAATGCACTTTAGCTGCAGATGAAAGAGCTTTGAAGTAATTGTCTCTGCAGTGAAAAATCCTAAAATGACACCCGCTGTATTTGATTAAGCATACCATATCAAGACTTCAACCCTCATAACAGTGTTTGATAAATGTTTGGAATGACATCAAAACACTTCTCCCAAGGCTTTTGTATCAAAAGAAGCCAGTCAGTTAAAATCCCAGTGTTTGGTGACAGGAGGTGTGTAACCATTCCTTGACCAAACAATAGTTTCTTCTTGAGAAATGTCTCAAATTCATAACACAAGGTGAGCAGCGTATGTAGGACAGGTATCCAATTTCATGCCTGTTTGTTCTTTTCTCCCTCACAAACTACCAAAAGATAAAAAAAAGTAGAAAAATAGAGATAAAGAGAGTGAAAAGAGGGAGACTTCAAAGTGGGAGAAGAATTTCTTTAAACAGAGTTCTCCAAAGACCACATCAAACAAGGGAAGCCGAATGGGGGGAGGGAAAGTGTGTGTGAGGGGGCTGGCATCATAACATTGCACAACCTTGCAGAGCTGCATCTAGGCTACGCTAGTCCCTGCCGAGCAAGCAGACGAATAGAGCTCGTCAATTCTGATAAAGCGTTTAGTGTGTGTCTTTTCTTTCTTGTTCTGGGAGGCCCCTCAAACACCCAGAGTGCACTTCACCACAGCGGCTGCCAAGGAGACGATCAGAGGGTGGCCTTGCAGCCCACACACACACACTCACGCACACTCACCTACCCCATTAGGGCTCCATTGTACGCACATGCACACACACTCACACACACAAGCAGCACACACACACGTCAAACCAATGCTCTCTTATCTTGTTTAAAAGAGTGATGGTATTGATCGTTGCACACAGATATTTACAACACATTCTATTCCAAGGGTTCAGTACACGCCCACACACTCTGTCCCACTGAAGCACACACATACACACCACCCCTCAAACCAAACACACACACACCACTCCTCACACCAAACACACACAACACACACATACACAAAACTCCTCACACCAAACACACACACTATGTAAAAACAACATTCTTTTTGTTCTCTTCCCCCCAATATTTTCTACTGCTACTTACATCTATTTAGCTCACATGTGCATTACATGTAGTTAGATAATTATACGTACAGTATATTCCTAATCTCCAAGTGCTAGATTTTCACCTGCAGCAGCCAATCTTGACATTTCATGGGAACCCACTAATATCGTCCATGGCCAATACCATAGAATCAGCTCCAATACAAAGACCCATCGTTGAACAGGACCTGACTTTTGACCTATGCTCACCAAGCCTACCAGGGAGATTCAGCATGGGGTTTTCAGTCTGGTTCTGTGAAAATGGCAATGGAAAAAGGCCATTCAAATTAAACTGGTCTGAATAGAATACCATGTCAACCCACGGTCTGTCTGTCTGTCAGCCTGTCTGACCCTGTGTCTGCTGTCCTTCCTCCTGGTTTGGTGTCTCCTTGCCCTCTGGCAGAATACCCATTGTGTGTGTGTGTGTGTGTCCCTCCTCCTCTCTCTCTCTCTCTCTCTCTCTCTCTCTGTGTCTGACTATCTGTCTGCCCCTGGGGCTTTTCAGACTTCCTGGTTTCTGGTTATTGTGATGCCTCTCTTCCTTTCTAAGCTATCACAGCATCAGCTGGTGGGAATCACAACCAGAAGCAGGCTAAAGTCCTCCCACAAACTCTGGGTAAAAACCTGGTTAAATACCTTCCAGGAAAATCTGCTTTGTATTTTGTTGATTGCGTTCCCTATATTACCCACACATTCACAGATACACAATATACATTTACGTGTGTCGCTGTTGGCCACATTTACCCCACACACACACACACACACACACACACACACACACACACACACACACACACACACACACACACACACACACACACACACACACACACACACACACACACACACACACACACACAGGATATGATTAAAATGTGCGCATCCTATTTGACCTCTCCACATCCTGTGTGAGTGTGGCAACACTGCTGCGGCACAGGAAGTGTCCTCTGTAGAGAGTAGGACATGGGGGCTTGTGGGGATATGGTGGGGATTAAGACATTGAGCTGAGTGTACAATACCTGAGAGAGAGTAGTCAGTGATAATGTGATAATGTTTGATAGAGCAGATGACTTGCCGCAGGACATGGCCCCTCTCTGTGATCCTGATTGGATGTGCGGCGGTGTGAGTGGCTTCAGGGGGCTTCATGTTTGCAGGAGGGAGGACACCTGCGGAGTCCACATGGTTTCCAAGGGCCTGTCTAAGTAGCTCCATGCACGCACCAGCTTCATGTGCTGTGAGGCATAGTGGATGTGGTCAGTCTGGGCACACTGTGCCTCTGATGGCTGGACCAGGGCTGTTTCTGGGATGGCAGGGCCAACTGAACCCAAATCAGTGTTTCAAGGAGCCTCATAGTGCCAAGTGCAGGTGCAGGTTGTAAAAGAGAGAGAGGGCGAGAAGGAGAGAGAGTAGAAGAAAGAAATGGGCAGAGAGGGATAGAGAATAAGAGAGAGAACGGAAGAAAGAAAGAAAGAAAGAAAGAAAGAAAGAGGGAGGGAGGGAGGGAGGGAGGGAGGGAGGGAGGGAGGGAGGGAGGGAGGGAGGGAGGGAGGGAGGGAGGGAGGGAGGGAGGGAGGGAAGAGAGTGAGGCCTGTCATTAGAGTGAACTCTGAGTGGGCCGATTACACTCAGGTGCTCTTTAGGGCTCGTTAAGAGGGAGCTGTCTGATGTGGCCTGACAGGACAGATGCTCTACGCAATCTGAGCCTCACGTCTGGAACACAGAAAGACAGGCACGACAGCACACTGTCCTACAGGGACAGAACTCACCTATGAGCTGATGAGCTGATTGGGGGCGGCAGGTAGCCTAGTGGTTGGAGTGTTGGGCCAGTAACCAAAAGGTTGGTGGCTCGAATCCCAGAGCTGACAAGGTAAAAATCTGTTGTTCTGGCCCTGAACAAGGCAATTTACCACACACACAAACAGGATGTGATTAGAATGTGTGCATCCTATTTGCCCTCTCCACATCCTGTGTGACTGTCCAGGGGTAGAATGACAGATTTTTACCTTGTCAGCTCGGGGATTTGAGCCACCAACCTTTTGGTTACTGGCCCAACGCTCTAACTACTGAGCTACCTGCCGCCCCCAATCAGCTCATAGGTGAGTTCTGTCCCTGTAGGACAGTGTGCTGTCGTGCCTGTCTTTCTGTGTTCCAGACGTGAGGCTCAGATTGCGTAGAGCATCTGTCCTGTTCCTAGGCTGTCATTGTAAATAAGAATTTGTTTTTAACTGACTTGCCTGTTAAATGAAATAAATACCCTCATAGCAACACTTCATACTTTCATGTAGGTGCTTAATAATACTCACCGGAATACTTGAAGATTTCTTAAATGGCATGTATAAATTAATAAAGAGCACTTCTTGATATTTAGTTTGAGGTCTGAAATCTTCCGAAATGTCTGTCTCTTATGCTATGACCAATACTTAGTGTAAACATATGTATAGTTTATAGCCTCATAAGATCGTTCTTTTCTCAAATAAGTGCAACTGTGGGTGAACTGCAGTGTGAGAGTCATCTGAAGAACACCTGTGTGGATTAATGGAGGCTGCTGAGTATAAAGGCTGGAATGGAATAAATGGAACGGTATCAAACACATGAAAATCCCCCCCCAAAAAACGTGCCTGATTCCATTCCATTGACTCCATTCCAGCCATTATTATTAGCTATTGTCCCCTCAGCAGCCTCCACTGGTGAGGAGACACCTGCATGCAATCATCTACAACATCTGTGCTTGGAACTGAGTCAGCATAAAAAGACTAATCTAATTATCAACTGAAAAGTACTGAATGAGAAAACAGTTTTCCCCATACTGATATACCAGGCATATTCACATCAAAGAGATAGATTTAGTATTTAGGTATCATACATGGAAATGAGTCACAGGTTTTGAATACCATGGTTTTGGCAGAAGCCGTAACCAGATAACATCAAATAAACTAAGACTTGGACTGTCATCACACGGGGCATCTGTAAGGCAGTCTGTTACATGAGTAACTGCAATTGTGAGCAGTCAGGTTTTTGGGTGGTGGTGGAAGAAAATACATTTAACTGTTTAAATGCTGGTTGGAACTAAGCAGAATGTGGTCTCCTTGTCTGAAACTTTCTCTATCCTCCCGTCACTGTTTCGGGGCGTAGCTGTATGTCAGTTGGTGTTATTGAGGTTCTCACTGACAATCCTATCATAACCACACCACCATTTAGTAGACAGTCAATGGACTGGTGCATCACAAAGACGATGTGATGAGAGTACAACTCTCACTATTAGTCATTATTACAGTGGGAAAGTACAAGGATTTAATTAAACTAGTGCTGCTTTGTAAATAGTTTAATTGCGTTTTCATTAATAGGCCTGCAGTACAATATTTATTAGCAAATAATTCAGTGCTACTTCTGGTATTTTTATTTATTTATTTTATTTCACCTTTATTTAACCAGGTAGGCCAGTTGAGAACAAGTTCTCATTTAAAACTGCGACCTGGCCAAGATAAAGCAAAGCAGTGTGACAAAAACAACAACACAGAGTTACACATAAACAAACCTACAGTCAATAACACAATAGAAGAAAGAAAAAAGGATTTCAGTATTACTGTACTGAAATAAATATAAACGCAACATGCAACAATTTCAACAATTTGACTGAGTCACAGTTCATATAAGGAAATCAGTGAATTGAAAAACATTAATTAGGGCCTAATCTATGGATTTCATATGACTGGGCAGGTGCACAGCCATGGGTGGGCCTGGGAGGGCACAGGCCCACTCATTGGGGAGCCAGGCACAGCCAATCCAAATGAGTTTTTCGACACAGAGGGGCTTTATTACAGACGGAAATAATAATACTCAGTTTCATCAAATGTCCGGGTGGCTGGTCTCAGATTATTCCCACAGGTGAAGAAGCCAGATGTGGATGTGGCGTGGTTACACCTGGGCTGGCGTGGTTATACCTGGTCTGCGGTTGTGAGGTCGGTTGAACGTACTGCCAAATTCTTTAAAAAGGCATTGGAGGCAGATTATGGCAGAAATAATAACATTACATTTTGGTGGACTTTCCTGCAGTCAGCATGACAATTGCATGCTCCCTCACAACTTGAGACATCTGTGGCATTGTGTTGTGTGACAAAGCTGCACATTTTAGAGTTGCCTTTTATTGTCCTCAACACAAGGTGCACCTCAGCACAAGGTGCATCTGTGTAATGGTAATGTTGTTTAATCAGCTTCTTGATATGCCAAACCTGTTGGATGCATTATCTTGGCAAAGGAGAAATGCTCTCTAACAGGGATGTAAACCAATTTCTGCAAAAAAAAACTTTTAAAAAAGCTTTTTGTGTGTATGGAACATTTCTGGGATATTTTCTCTCAGCTCATGAAACATAGGACCAACACTTTACATGTTGTGTTTATATTTTTGTTCAGTATATAACGAAAAGTTATGGATCTTCAAAGGGATTAAATGTAGAGTCCATGCATCCGGTTCTACAGAAAGCAGGACTCTGGATGTGTGACGCAAGTAAGAGTTGTAATTATTATCATCAGTCCCTGAAGTAGGCTATTTTCTCCAACCGGAATCAGAAGAGTACAAACACAGTACAAACATGAATATATACACTGTCCCATAGAGAGACCCAAAAATAGAGCTCATCAAATGCTTTTGGGTAAAAGGATGCAAGAACGATAGTGGTTGATTTATTTCCATATGAGAACAGCAGGAATATAATTTCAGTCACCTTTAAATAACATCATTCACTTTCAGCAGAGAGAGAGTGAGAGGAGGAAGACATCTTAGAGAAGGAATCTGAGATGGTTTAGAGTTGTATTTTTTTTGTGCTTGTGCTTGTGCTTGCGTGAGAGAGAGAGAGAGAGAGAGAGAGAGAGAGAGAGAGAGAGAGAGAGAGAGAGAGAGAGAGAGAGAGAGAGAGAGAGAGAGAGAGAGAGAGAGAGAGAGAGAGAGACCATCAGTATTGTGTGTCTTTTAGAGACAGAAAACAAAGAACATGTTGTGGGGCAGCTGTGTGTGCATATGCAGGAGGATGCTGAGGGAGTTTGGAGACCACCTACACTCCCACCTGCTCAGCCTTTTAGAGGGGCCTCTTCAAACAACATAAGGGTCATTATAGATGTGAGCCTCTAGCCGCCAGGCATTGTTTAGCTATTTCTGTCCGCTCGCCTTACACTGAAAGATCCACCAGAGCCCCATTAAAACTGAGGATAAAAATGAACAGCTAGAGAGACAGCATTACTGTACCAGTACATCTTGTAGGGAAAATGTGAGCTGGCAGTGTTTTTTACTGAAAGAAAACTGGTTTGCTTTTAGTGTAAAATATTTTGGATCATTCAAATCAGATGTACATCTTATTTGGGTTGAATATAATGACAACCTTAGATACATCAAACATGTCCAGAGGTAAAACATAATAATGCTTCGATGAATTAGCATGTTTTTTTCTATATGTTCTTCAGATGTTTGGAAACCTCTTTATGCAGAATACAGTAGAGAGGGACACACAACAAATAAATGAATGATTAATTGCCAATCACAGCTCACTATCCATGATGACACGTAAACACTGTGTTTGATAGGCAATGAGAAGATGACTAACTTAACTTTCAGACTGAGGGATGAGTGGAGGTTCTGTCTCTTCTTCAGGGAAACCAAGTTGAGGAGGCTTTTGACGTCGCAGAGACCTTAACAAGCTTTTCTGGTGTGGTAGTTTTTCCTGTGGTGGGAGTTTTTATATTGTGGTAGTTTTTCCTGTGGTGATAGTTGTTTGTATGTTACGGTCTGCTCTGGTCTATTTAGTTTATAACATTTATGAGGGCAGTTGGGAGAGGAAGAAGGCTACAGGTACCTGCCAAAATAAAGGAAACACCAATAAGTGTCTTGATAGGACGTTGGGCACCACAAGCCACCAGAAAAGCTTCAATGTGCCTTGGCATAGATTCTAGAAGTGTCTGGAGGGATGCAATGCCATTCTTCAACGAGAAATTCCATAATATACTGGAAAAAGCCTTCTCAGAATCTCCTATAAGTGTTCAATTGGGTTGAGATCTGGTGAATAAGACACACACACACGTTTGGGTTTACTATCCTTGTGGAGACCTAGAATGTATTTTCATTCAAAATCCTATCCCTAAACCTTCAACCCTAACCCTACCTCCTAACCCTAATTGTAACCCTAAACTGAAACCTAGGCCTAAAATCTTTGTCCTGTGGGGACCTGGGAAATGTCTCCACGAGGGAGAATTGTCCTTGTTTTATTATTATTATTATTTATTTATATAGTAATACAAGCGCACACAGACACACTTTAAACCCCACATGCGCCTTTGAAACCCCTCTTTTAAAGTCACTGATATCTCTTCTTCTAGCCATGGTAACCAAAATAATGGGTAAGTGGGCATTTTTATACATGAGCATGGGACGTTAAGCATGAGACGTTAATTGCTTAATTAACTCAGGAACCACACCTGTTTGGAAGCACCTGCTTACAATATACTTTGTATCCCTCATTTACTCAAGTATTTTCCTTTATTTTGGCAGTTACCTGCCAAATGTGATTGTACATTATATATGTTATGTATTACTGTGGCCTATATACAGTGCATACAGTATATGCTGTATGTAAAGGACTTGTACTGGCCTCCAAATGTCCAAAACCAAAATATTTGCCACAAGTAAACAACGCACAAACACTTCAATTGTGATTTGTGCCAAAACGAGACCATGAAATTGCCAGAGAGAGTATATTTGGAGCGGAGCTTCCTAAATGCACTACTTAAGGTAAAATGTGAGGTAATTACCGTGCCACACACAGACCGCAGACTGCTAATTGAGCTGCATGTGGTAGTCCCAGTCCGTCTCCACCCTACAGAATCTCCACCGCTGTAAACACCAACCTTGGAGGGTAACCTTCACAACATCACCTCACTGAACCAAAGGCTCTGCCCAGGACTATCGTCTGATGTGAAATTTGAAAAAATGGAACATTGTGAAAGGCACAGAGTGGAGATGAGAGCAATAATTCTGAGCTTTAGTTTTTATGTGTGTTTGTGCTTGCGAAGCAGCAAATGGGTATATGCGTGTGTGGGTGTGGGAGGGGAATGGATTGTTTTTTACATGTACTACTTTACTTGAGGACAACCATGTCTGGGCTTGTTTAAGACATGCTCAATTCAAGGCCTTGGGAATGACACTCGGTTACAAAATCACACACGGCTCCCTTGGGCTTTTCAGGAGTTTCAGACGTGGCCAAAGTCAGATTTTTTTGGTTTTGTGTGTTGGCAAAAAAAACATGAGTGCTTTTGCCCCCAGAAACCGCTGGCACTGTGGTTCCATGTATAGGCCTACTGTTTCTAAACTATGATATTTTGTGAGACATTTCATTGCACATTATGTTTGTGGAATAATAAACTGAGTAATATGCCTGTCTTTAGATGTATGATGTGTTTACATTTGTTTTGAGTTTCCGGTTACAATGTGTGTGTGAGTTGTAACTTACTCACTGCACCGTCATCCCCTCTCACTCGTTATCGCTCCCTCTCCCCAGCCAATGACGTCTTCCCTTTGAAGGTCATGACCTCAAACTCTCTATCAACCATGAAGGGATTCCCTGGCCAGCAGGTCAATGCTATGATGATGAGTTAACACTGCCAACTTTCCACAGCAGCTCAGCCAGTTCAGACGGCCAAGGTGAGATATCAGGAAACAGACCAGACTCTGGGAGTGGATGTGACTCCACTAAACATCAACAACGGCTGACTGAGAACGAAGCCTCTCCACAGCGTGCCACAGATTGATCGTCAGGTCACACATACATTTTTGATTTGTCTAAGGGGCTCTTTGAGTTTTTTTTAAATTTATGAGATTTGGTTTGTAATGAAAGCCGTAAATCAGTAGGCTGCTGCTTTGAAAAGTGCCTGGGTCGGCAGAACCTCCTGAGGGAGAAATAACTCCCAGAGTGCTGTATAAATTATGTTATTATAAAACCCCACTTTATGAGCACCGTATGACCTGACATGGCAATAACCTTGTGGCATTCACTTTTAATAAAAAACAAAGGTTCATTTCAGCCATGTGGAAGATAGAGAACTAGCTAAACCAAACAGATGACATTCGTGCCGGGCCAAACCGTAACTAAGTGGACCAACTCAAAGGAAATCACAAAGAACCCAGAAAGAGTCAGCAGAAGAATAAGACAGAGATCAAACATGCGATTGGATTTGGAGGGAAGAGAAAAATCATCTTATCTTTGATTTGTCTTTTCTATGTCATGGGAACAAAATCTCGGCTCTCTCTCTCTCTCTCTCTCTCTCTCTCTCTCTCTCTCTCTCTCTCTCTCTCTCTCTCTCTCTCTCTCTCTCTCTCTCTCTCTCTCTCGTTCTCTCACTCACACACACCTCTATCTCTCTCACATGCATGCACACACACAGAAAAATCAGGAGACAATTGTTTTATCATGCCATGCTCGCTCACCCCCTCATTCCCGTGTTACAGTAAATGTTCCCTTGCGCTACAGGCTCTTTGCCTTTTAACTTGTAGTTCTGTATAGGCCAAGCTCATTAAGAGCACATTCAGCCTTCATTATAATGATTATACACCACTTCACTAACAGAATAATGAACGGAGAGAGCGCTACACGATAGAGCAGAGGAGGAGGGGGTGTACAGAGCCATGAGGTAAAGAGAATGTGTTGACCTCTGGTGCTGACATCACTGACCCCCACCTATAGCTGACTAACAGAACCTCTCCGTCCTGGTTGGCCGAGCAGAGGGACGGTTACCCTGGGGCATGCCCCCGATACCCTGGCCAACTACCTGACTCACTTCTCCTACAGGCTCCTTTAGGTTGAGAGAGCTTGGCGAGTGTGGTACTATGCAAAGGAGAAAGGCTGGCTAGATTTAGCTTTGCCCCATTAGCTGCTTTAGCCAGTGCTAAAGCATGGGGCTGCATTTCTGCCCAACAGGCTTTTCCCCTTTTATCAAAAAGATGTGAGCAAAAGGTTGTGACAGGCCTAGAATGGGCTGCAGAGGCTGCTGGTCTCCAGGGGTAAAGCCTGTCTTGTCCTTTCCTGACTTAAACAAGACTTGACTTTGCAGTAGTTGAACCTGAGAATTACAGAATCATGGAACCACCCATGAGTTAGTAAGCACGGTGAACGGCTGAGCAGATGAAACCGGGATTCTCTCGACAAGTGTTCAAGCTGTTTGGGTCAACAGTTTGGACTTGAGAAAAACACCATTCTAACCATCATGTGATGTTGTTGATGATGATAATGATGATGGATGGTTCTATTTATAGCCTCACAACACTGACCACAGAAGACAACAACAGCATGAGAGGCCCCATTGTGTCCTAATGGGAGAATCACCTACTCAGTCAAGAGTCAGCAGAGAGGGCATTCACAACCCCCATCCAACTAAGCATGTCTTTCTTTCCCTCTCTCTTCCCTCGCTCTCCCCTCTTTCCCTCACCACTCTCTTTTTACTGACTGGGTGTTCTGCAGAGTATGAAGGACAGTGAAAAGACTTTGAAGACTTGTTAGTATCAGGGCTTTGACCTCTGATTGGCACAGACTCCTCCAGACAGGGTGAGTCAGAGAGCGGGAGCTTCCAGCCAATCAGAGCCCAGGCCCGTGGCTGAGGCTGTTGTGAGCCGGGACTGACAATAGCAGGGTTGTGAGGAGGTGGAGAGGGACAATGGGATGGTTGTGAAGAGGTGGTGTGGAGGGCTGAAGACTCAGATCAGTGCCTTATTGTGAGAGCCTGCGTTGTCTGGGGTGCCTTTGGAAAAGTCCCAAATTCCCCATTTTCCAGGGATTTCTTCCCCTGGAGGTAATATTGCATAACATGGAGAATGGAAAAACTGAGGAAAAGAGTTATGCATGTCTACCTACTGGTTAGTAGGCTAGAGGTTATATCCAATATTATCACTGTATATGCGTCAATGACTATTAGGCTGATCCTAGTTCATGTTTTTCTCACAACCATTGTAAAGAAAAAAACAGATATTGTAATAGTTTGAACTATAGATAACTTTTGAGGTGAATGCTAACATGGACAACATCACACAGTCTCTCCATATGGTGGCAGTGAGCAAAAGCCCCGTTGCTTAGTTCATCATAGATAATTACACTCCTTGTAATAAAGCTCTTGAAAATGTCAACACAATAAAACAAGCAGATGTTATCATGTGCAGGAGTCATTTTCAATACTGAAAAACAATATATGCAGAAAGGAAATAATGATCACGTTATCCTCCTCTTTCCCTGCAGATGTTCACACAGCTGCATGGGCATCTGTTGTAACACATACTGTTGTACACACACTCCAGCCAATCACACACACACACACACACACACACACACACACACACACACACACACACACACACACACACACACACACACACACACACACACACACACACACACACACACACACACACACACACACACACACACACACACACACACACACACACACACACACACACACACTTTGAACTCTTACCGTAAATGACTTACACACCCCACCCCTTAAGGCTTGCCTTTCCCAAACTCACCCAGGAGAAACAGCAGGTAACGTTGAGTTGGCCTTCATCCATGAGATCCCAACCGTGTAAATCATGTTTCTTCCCAAGAGGCCTGCCACTCCTACCTCAGAGAGTTTACAGAAAAACACAATTACACATTGGCATAAGACAAGTACAAACACTGATAAAATAGAATAGAGATCTTCAGAAAGACACATTATAAAAAGGGTTGTTGAATCCAATCTCTATTGTAAACAGAGGTGGGGCTGATGAAGCACATTGTTCTGTTATAATGCTTTTTATTACAAGGGAGGGTGGTGTCCCTCTTGCACACGTTCATCCATCTTCCCCTTGGATAACCTGGGAGTGTTTTAGAGTAAGGTGTGGCAGTGGCATCATGTACTCTCATAGGTGTTATGAGAAACACTCACTACGCGGAACCCCACTGGGCTGCAGTCAATGCCAAATGCCACAGGAGCTGAGGTCCAAACTCTACCACAATGATGCATTAAACCAAAACCAACCTGACCAGAACTAGCAGAGACAGAATAGAATGTATGAGGGAGGTGGCAGTTTGGGAGTGTTAACGTTGCCAGTAACGGTTTTCCTCTGTTAAGGTCTATTCCCATGGATACTTACAAAAAGGCAGACTCAATAATAGTATTTAAATACTTTAAAATTACCAGAAAGACAGCCATTATATGGGCATCATTCAGGATACGAAATAAAGCAGTGGCAAGCCACAGCCTCAAGTTTCAGCATGGGCTCTGGATAATTCCATTTCAAGTGTCACGTAAAATCATGACAATAATGTGCAGTTTTTGAGTTTGTGTGCTAACATGACACAGTGATCAGTTATCCTCTAGCCTCGTGAGAAGTTGTACCACAGACTAAAACATGACAACAGTATTTTCTTAACAAATATATGTGCTGACTGTGCCATTCACATTAAATACATGTTGACGCAGGTTTCCTGTTTCTGGTTTGTTCCAAGACGGTAATTGTGTTGAAAGCTTAACCCAGCCCCTTCGCTCCAGCACAGCTCTACTAACCCGTGTGAATGAGGGTGTCAAGAATTGGGATATCAATACAACACAGAAATCTAGGTGTGAATATGCTTAAGATGAGGGATATGGATTTTTCAAGTAAGCACCTGATGCATGTATGAGTTAGTGAGGCAAAGCGGTTACATTTCACTGTCAAGTTCTTTGAACCACAATGTGATCTGCAGGTTTGAGCCGTGTTTGTGTGGGCGATGGAAAGATTACACACAAGAGACAAATGCACCCTTCTCATCAACCAAAGCTGGTGCACTGTGGGGGGAATCACATTTCCCTCCTCTCAAAATCCACTGAGTTGGGATGGGGAGTAAACAGAAACTGATCTGCAGAAACACAAATCAAATGTGGTTTATTGGGACAAACTAAGGGTCAAATTCAACCTGAGCACTGGAGCAATTTATGGAACAAGATTCTGCTTGTAGCCTGGCTTATCTTCCCATTGTTTGACATTGCCTCTGAATCCAATCTATGATGAAAGGAATAGAACTCGTGGCAAGATTCCAAATGAAACCCATCTGCAGGACAAAAAGTTCTAACACAGCAGGCTAGATGGAGTTATTCATTATATTAGTTACAGGTAGAAGGTGTCTTTTAGGTGATGGAGAGTGGCAAAAAAAACTATCCCATTCTCACACAGTCAATCAGCTCACACAGATACAATGACTCTGCTCTGTGTGACACTGACCGGTGGAGAAACCAATTAAACCCCAACAGTTGAGAGAAAGGTTGACTCCCTATGATCCTCGACTCCTGGGACAAATTGTATCCCTCTCTGAGCAGTCATGAAAGACATACAGGGTATTCGGAAAGTATTCATACCCCTTCCCTTTTCCACATTTTGTTACGTTACAGTCTTATTCTAAAATGGATCAAATAAAACATTTTCCACATCAATCTACACACAATACCCCATAATGACAAGGGAAAACAGGTTTTTGGACATTTTTGAAAACAGAAATACCTTATTTGCATAAGTATTCAGACCCTTTGCTATGAGATTCGAAATTGAGCTCAGGTGCATCCTGTTTCCATTGATCATCCTTGAGATATTTCTACAACTTGATTGGAATTCCTCTGTGGTAAATTGATTGGACATGATTTGGAAAGGCATACACCTGTCTATATAAGTTCCCACAGTTGACAATGCATGTCAGAGCAAAATCCATGCCCCGAGGTTGAAGGAATTGTCCGTAGAGCTCCGAGATAGGATTGTGTCAGGGGAAAAATCTGGGGAAGGGTATAAAAAATATCTGCAGAATTGAAGGTCCCCAAGAACACAGTGGCCTCTATCATTCTTAAATGGAAGAAGTTTGGAACCACCAAGACTTCCTAGAACTGGCCGCCCGGCCAAACTGAGCAATCGGGGGAGAAGGGCCTAGGTCAAGCAGGTGACCAAGAACCCGAGTTCCTCTGTGGAGATGGGAGAACCTTTCAGAAGGACAACCATCTCTGCAGGACTCCACCAATGAGCACTTTTTAGTAGAGTGGCCAGATGGAAGCCACTCCTTAGTAAAATGCACGACAGCCCGCTTGGAGTTTGGCCTGAATGCCAAGCGTCATGTATGAAGGAAACCTGGCACCATCCCTACGGTGGCAGCATCATACTGTTGGGATGTTTTTCAGCGGCAGGGACTGGGAGACTAGTCAGGATCGAGGGAAAGATCAACGGAGCAAAGTACAGAGAGATCCTTGATAAAAACCTGCTCCAGACTGCTCAGGACCTCAGACTGTGGTGAAGGTTCACCTTCCAAAAGGACAATGACCCTAAGCACACAGCCAAGACAACGCAGGAGTGGCTTTGGGACAAGCCTCTGAATGTCCTTGTGTGGCCCAGCCAGAACCTGGACTTGAACCAGATCGAACATCTCTGGAGAGAAAATAACTGTGCAGCAACGCTCCCCATCCAACCTGACAGAGCTTGAGAAGATATACTGCTATACCCAAAATGGCGTAGCAGTAGGACGTGTGTGTTTGTCTTTGTCTTATCCCGTGTAAATTGCCAGTCTTTTTCGTATATATCTTAATCTCACTTTCTATCTGCGAACTAAATATACTTTCCTGCAACCCGCCTCACCCAATGTGGCACACATCTGCTATTTTTATTCCTTATAACTCGAACTTCCATCAGGTGCTAGCCAGCTAACTAGCTACTAGTCTTTGTTAGCCACGGCTAGCGTTCTTCACCTTTTTCCCGGTCACCAGCCAGCCAGCCTTAGCTCGAACAACACGTGCCTGTCTGCACAGCGTGATATCAACCCAGAGCATATTGGACTGCTTCTCTCTACCACATCACCGGATTCCTGCTGCTCTGGATCATTGCACCAGATCCTCACAGCTAACTAGCTGAAAACGAGTGGCTACTGTTAGCTAACGCCACTGTCCCTAAGCAAGCACCAGCTAGCCTTGAGCTAGGCCCATATACCAGCTAATTCTAGGGCTTCAATACCTCCTTTGCCAATTGGCCTGGACCCATTATTGTCAACACGAAGCCCCGCCGATCCAGCACGACTGGACTGCTGACGTGATCGCCCGATGTGGTCTCATCAGGGTATTCTGTTACAATGTCGCCGAAGAACCATGTACTAGCCCCGGCCCACTAGTTTTTCTGAACGCTGTGTCCCCTGCTCGCCTAGCGTAGTAGTGACTACCGAACGGCATCCTGACTCGCCTATTGCTGCTCTTTTGACCCCATGATCACTCGGCTGCACAGCTGATGCCCCCTGGACTGTTTCAATAACACGGTACCTCATTTTGTTTACCTGTCGGCCCCAGCCTCGAACTAAGGTCCTGTATGTACTTAACTGACCCGCTCTGCCCATTCATCGCCATTTACCTGTTGTTGTCTTAGCACTCCTGATCAACACCTGTGTTTGCTTTATGCCTCTCTCTAATGTAAATATGCTTTGGCTAATGCTGTGTTGGCTAGTTCTTATTATTTTATTTCACTGCAGAGGCCTCAGTCCCACTCAAAATGCCTTAGATAGCTCTTTTGCCCCACCCCACACACATGGAGACCTCACCTGGCTTAACTGGTGCCTCGAGAGACGAAACCTCTCTCATCATCACTCAACACCTAGGTTGACCTCCACTTTACTCACATCCTACCATACTATTGTCTATACATTATGCCCTGAATCTATCCTACCACGCCCATAGATCTGCTCATATTATTCTCTGTCCCCAGCACACTAGACGATCAGTGCTTTTTCCTTTAGCCGTACCCTCATCCTATTCCTCCTCTGTTCCTCTGGTGATGTAGAGGTTAACCCAGGCCCTGTAGCCCCCAGGGCTAGGACCCTGATGTCCTAGCCACATCTGAATCCTGGATTAGGAAGGCTAACAAAAATTCTGAAATATTCATCCCCAACTACAACATTTTCCGCCAAGATAGAACTGCCAAAGGGGGTGGAGTTGCAATCTACTGCAGAGATAGCCTGCAGAGTTCTGTCATGTTATCCAGGTCTGTGACCAAACAGTTTGAGCTTCTACTTTTAAAAACCACCATTCCAGAAATAAGTCTCTCACTGTTGCCGCTTGTTATAGACCCCCCTCAGCCCCCAGTTGTGACCTGGACACCATATGTGAATTAATTGTCCCCCATTTATCTTTGGAGTTTGTACTCTTAGGTGACCTAAACTGGGATATGCTTAACACCCCAGCCATCCTACAATCTAAGATAGATGCCCTCAATCTCACACAAATTATCAAGGAACATACTAAGTACAACCCTAAATCCGTAAACACGGGCACCCTCATAGATATCATCCTGACCAACCTGCCCTTTAAATACACCTCTGCTGTCTTCAAACAGGATCTCAGCGATCACTGACTCATTGCCTGCATCCGTAATGGGTCCGTGGTCAAACGACCACCCCTCATCACTGTCAAAAGCTCCCTAAAACACTTCAGCGAGCAGGCCTTTCTAATTGACCTTGACCTCATTCCATCAGTAGAGGATACCTGGTTATTCTTTAAAAGTGCTTTCCTCACCATCTTAAATAAGCATGCCACGTTCAAAAAATTTAGAACTAAGAACAGATATAGCCCTTGGTTCACTCCAGACTTGACTGCCCTTGACCAGAACAAAAACATCCTGTAGCATACTGCATTAGCATCGAATAGCCCCCGCGATACGCAACTTTTCAGAGAAGTTAGGAACCAATATACACAAACTGTTAGGAGAGCAAAGGCTAGCTTTTCAAACAGAAATTTGCATCCTGTAGCAAACTCCAAAAAGTTCTGGGACACTGTAAAGTCCATGGAGAATAAGAGCACCTCCTCCCAGCTGCCCACTGCACTGAGGCTAGGAAACACTGTCACCACCGATAAATCTATGATAATCGAGAATTTCAGTAAGGATTTTTCTACGGCTGGATATGCTTTCCATCTGGCTACCCCTACCCCGGTCAACAGCTCTGCATCCCCCGAAACAACTTGCCCAAGCCTCCCCCATTTCTCCTTCACCCAAATCCAGATAGCTGATGTTCTGAAAGAGCTGTGAAATCTGGACCCCTACAAATCAGCTGGGTTAGACAATCTGGACCCTCTCTTTCTAAAATTATCTGCCGCAATTGTTGCAACCCCTTTTACTAGACAATTCAACCTCTCTTTCTTATCGTCTGAGATCCCTAAAAATAGGAAAGCTGCCGCGGTCACCCCCCTCTTCAAAGGGGGATACACTCGAGACGCAAACTGTTACAGACTTATATCCATCCTACCCTGTCTTTCTAAAGTCCTCGAATGCCATGTTACCAAACAGATCACCGACCATTTTGAATCCCACCGTACATTCCCTGCTATGCAATCTGGTTTCTGAGCAGGTCATAGGTGCACCTCAGCCACGCTCAAGGTCCTAAATGATACCATAACCACCATCGATAAAACACAATACTGTGCAACCGTCTTCATCGACCTGGCCAAGGCATTCGACTCTGTCAATCACCGCATTCTTATTGGCAGACTCAACAGCCTTGGTTTCTCAAATTGTCGGTACCTCTTTTTGTCTCTATGGGGGTTCCACAGGGTTCAATTCTCGGGCCGACTCTTTCTTTGTATACATCAATGATGTCGCTCTTGCTGCTGGTGATTCTCTGATCCACCTCTATGCAGACGACACCATTCGGTATACTTCTGGCCCTTCTTTGGACACTGTGTTAACAAACCTCCAGACGAGCTTCAATGCCATACAACACTCCTTCCATGGCCTCCAACTGCTCTTAAATGCAAGTAAAACTAAATGCATGCTCTTCAACCGATCGCTGCCCGCACCCGCCTGCCCGTCTAGTATCACTACTCTGGACGGTTCTGACTTAGAATATGTGGACAACTACAAATAGCTAGGTGTCTGGTTAGACTGTAAACTCTCCTTCCAGTCTCACATTAAGCATCTCCAATCCAAAATTAAATCTAGAATCTGCTTCTTATTTCGCAACAAAGAATCCTTCACTCATGCTGCCAAACATACCCTCGTAAAACTGACTATCCTACCGATCCTTGACTTCGGCGATGTCATTTACAAAATAGCCTCCAACACTCTACTTATCCATTTGGATGCAGTCTATCACAGTGCCATCAGATTTTGTCACCAAAGCCCCATATACTACCCGCCACTGTGACCTGTACGCTCTCGTTGGCTGGCCCTCGCTTCATATTCGTCGCCAAAGCCACTGGCTCTAGGTCACCTAAAAGTCTTTGCTAGGTAAAGCCCCGCCTTATCTCAGCTCACTGGTCACCATAGCAGCACCCACCCGTGGGACTCGCTCCAGCAGGTATATTTCACTGGTCATCGCCAAAGCCAACTCCTCGTTTGGCCGCCTTTCCTTCCAGTTCTCTGCTGCCAATGACTGGAACTAATTGCAAAAACCACTGAAGCTGGAGTCTTATATCTCCCTCACTAACTTTAAGCATCAGCTGTTAAAGCAGCTTACCGATCATTGCACCTGTACTCAGCCCATCTGTAAATAGCCCACCCAACTACCTCATCCCCATATTGTTATTTATTTTTTTGCTTTTTTTATTTCCTTACCTCCCTAATCTTACTACATTACTACATTTTAATACATTTGCAAACATTTCTAAAAACCTGTTTTGCTTTGTCATTATTGTGTGTTGATTGATGAAAAAAACAACAACAATTTAATACATTTTAGAATAAGGCTGTAATGTAACAAAATGTGGAAAAAGTCAAGGGGTCTGAATACTTTCCGAATGCACTGTACATAAGATGAGAAAGGGCAATAGCGCTGCTACAATTGGAAAACATTGAATTATTCATTTTAACTAATTAATTACAATTAAACAAGACTCATGTGGTACATTAAATCAATTGATAACCATGAACTCAGTAAAGGAGTTGCCTTCCAACAATACAAAATGTAGCTGAGAAATTTTAGCTTTCATCTAAAATTATTCAAACAAAAAGTCCCTAGCTCTCAGACGGATGAGCTTTATACAACAGGAATGTTGCTGGAATGAGGTTGAGGGGGGCAGCTTCCCCGTTCTCTCAGAGGAACTAACGCGTCGGCATGCCCAAATATGGAACGCGGATTTTCTCTTCAGAACTAAATACTCGATCCAACATTAGTATATCAATATATATATAGTTAATACATGGTGTACATTATGTGGTCTCCACGGTTACGTTAGCCCCATCGCGGCATTGTACATCACATTTGGACACGGAACAATCAAATATAATTTCAGCAGAAAATTAGGCTAATAGCTATCCATGCTACATGCAATTCATCAAACAAACTTGCTTTAAAATTAACAAGTGAATTGCAACTAATTGTATATGCCTACAAAATATGGCGTCCACATAATATGTAGGCCTAGGCAGCGCAGTTCAGTTGTCTGATGGACAATGCCTATCAATTTGTAACCATGTAACAATGTGGACCGTGCAACATCACAGTAACGTAGTCGTAGTGTAGTTACAATATAACAGTCAGATCACAAAACAACGTATATCAACAGCCTACAAACATGTTGACACATTAGTCTACACGTCCTTGTGTATTAGTCTGCACAGCGATTTCAATAAATTAGGTGAAGAATGTATAGAAGTATATTCTTAATACAGCCCTGCTTCACTGTTCACTTTTCTTGCCTTCATGAGCCTGTTAACGATAGGTTTACAATCAAAGTAGTTCCTGGCAATCGCGTCATAATCATGACGTTACGTTGTTGGGCGTGCACAAATAGTTTCTATCCAATCAATTCCCTTTGCCAATCTTGACAGCATACATGTGGGCTGATTCGTTTTCCATCGCCAGTGCACCGGGTGGGAGGAGATTTTATTAACGGACCAATGGAATAGTCTAAAATACACAGACTACGCTCACCCGTGGCACCGGGCCATGCAACACGAACTAGCCCAATGTTTGGTGTGTATATAAAAAGGCATGTTACAAGCTGCTCACTCAGAGTGAATTTATCATATAGAACAACATACCCTGAACGCAACCTTATGTGTGGGTATAAAGGTTTTTCTTTTAGAAGGTTGAAAAAGATCGCTCAAGACATTGGACCACGACAATACTGCGGTCATTCATCCGTTGACAGCCTTCGTGGACCACTGCTCTGTTCTACATCTTGGATTTTCCCTCACTTTTAGAAGTTAAATTCTTTTTAGTTTTGAACTTGGGTCATTGCTGAAAAAGAGGGGTGCTTGCGTTGATGCGCAGGCCTACGTTTTGCTGACACCGTCATTTGTTGACCAATATCCTGAGACTGTTTAAACAACTGGTAAGCTCACTTTCCTACGACTTTATGTCTACAAAAATGGAGCAGCCTTTTTATCATGACGACTCTTTTACCTCGGCTTATGGCCACTCTGATGCTGGATTGCACGACTACAAACTCCTAAAGCAGAATATGAATTTGAACATGACAGAGCCATATCGCAACCTCAAGTCTGACTTGTACCAAGCAGCGCACCAGGACGTCGGGTCACTGAAGCTTGCTTCCCCTGAACTCGAAAGGCTTATCATCCAAAACAGTAACGGTATAATTACTACTCCCACCCCAGGCCAGTACTTCTACAACCGGAGCATCACTGATGAGCAGGAGGGCTTTGCGGAGGGCTTCGTGAAAGCCCTGGACGAGCTCCACAAGATAAACCATATGCCCATGGCCCCGCCCAACGTGTCTATTGGAGCGGGTGGTGTGACGACCTGTTCGGCGGCGGCCTCTAGTGTCTTCGGCTCCTCCCTGCAGCCCGAGCCTCCAATCTACACAACACTGAACGCTTATTGCCCAAACACTAACCCTCTTCTACATCCAGTTACCCCAGTACCACTATCAACTACTTACCGCCGCACCACCAGCAGAGCCATCACCCACAGACGTTGACGCACGCGTCACACCCCTTTCAGTACTCTCTACCTGGCGCTGGGGTCCATCCACAGCGCCTTGTGGCTTTCAAAGAAGAACCACAAACCGTCCCTGATCTACACAGCAGCGACGGTTCCCCACCAATGTCCCCAATCGACATGGAAAACCAAGAGATAATCAAGGCCGAGCGGAAGAGGCTTAGAAATCGATTAGCAGCAACCAAATGCCGGCGCCGCAAACTGGAGCGCATCTCCAGGCTGGAGGACAAGGTGAAAGTTCTGAAGTCGGACAATGCTGGGCTCTCCAACACAGCGAATGTGCTTCGTGAACAAGTCGCCCAGCTCAAACAGAAAGTCCTGACACATGTTAGCAGCGGCTGTCAGCTGATGTTGACGAGCAAAATGGAGGCATTTTAAATGGAGAGGCGAGGGCATTACGCAGAGAAATTCATAATTTAGAAGTGACAACACTGGAGGAATGTTCTACATGAACCGCACTGGAGGAGGCCATATACCGGCAGGCTATTGTTGGTAATGACGATACGGCTGCAGGCTGTGTAGGCTGCTCTCATTTCGGGTAAAAGACTGACAAATGGTACTTCCGGATGCTGGACACCGCACAAGGGACCATATATCCATATACATGACAACAGGAACAGCATCCAGACTGAACATAGACACTGACACTGAGTGACTAGAAAAACAAACCAGAGACCACTTGATAGGCTGGTTTTGATACCTAATCAATGGAAATGTTATGGTATTGTTTGTAATTTTGCATATCGTCATGCAATGCTGCATTCATTAAATGTTTAAGTTATTGTTTGCCAGGTTGATCCTGACAAATTAATATTTTTGTCATGTTTACAATGTATTTTTTATTTGTGCGATGTATATTTAAGTAAAGTCTCATGTTCAAAACGATTTTGGCTTCATGTTTGTCTATTGGTGTCATTATGCCATTCATGGTGTTTGATAAAAAATGCGACATTGAAACTATATTGGTCGTTGAAGTATGATGGCTATATGCGCAGAGGATTTACTGAAGTCTAGTGTTATGCATAAACAACCACCTTACGCGTGTGAATCAAATGGCTAGTTTTCATTGAAGATGGGTTTAGGTCATGCTCCTTTACAATGAGAGATTCGATGCTATTAGACTACATTCAGGCCTTCATGTCCAGAACGTCAGCGCGTTACCTTTTACGCACAGCGTGTCCATATAAGGACTCTTCTGGTAGAGATTACGTCACTGTGAGCGAATCTTTATGGGAACTCCCGCCTTCCTCGCAAATTGGTTTCATTACACTTTGTATCAATAAGATGGTTTGGCACAATGGAATTTCCAATATTATTATTGAAACTACCTGGCGCATAGGGTCATTAAGTACTGAGCTAAGGAGCATAACAAGGATAAACTAACTTTGACCAGATATGGGCTTGGCACAGTCATAATTTCGCAAGGGTGATCAATAAATAACTACAAAGTTCAGCCACTAACTTGACTATTTTAAATTACAGTATGTTGTATATACATTTTTCATATGGCATGAAGTGGTCAACCACTAGACAAAAATATTCAGTCGTCCCATATTCAAGGTGTCTGTCCTCAGTCCATCAATTCTCTAGTTGAATCATCTATTTGTATAAAGACTTATGGCCACCAGCTCATTCTGGGCACATTGTTTCCCATGATGCCTAGCCAGGGTAACTTAACATGGTGGTTGCGTACACACCACAGACAGTTAAGACAGATTCGGGTCTTTATATTTGAATGAGTGCACATGGAAGTGACAGTGGCCTTTGGAATGCCGGGGGTGTTTAAAGATGCCACACCGCTTGGCAGAACAGTAGAAGCGAGTGGGCATCTGGTGTGTTAGCGCATCTGTGTGTATGGATGGGTTGAGTTGGCATTGCCAAGGACAAGAACATTGTGGCGACATCAGAAAAATATGTGAGGCCCTATTCTCTTTGAATTGAGTCAGGGATATAGGGAAAAGTCCCAGTAAAGTCGAGTTAATTGAAGATTAGTCATCATACATTATCTTCTTATCCAAACAGTTTTTTAAATTCAAGCCCTTCAAAGTTGGCAACAGTTGCAACTCCTGTTGTTTTGCGGTCTTTGGCAGACAGTGGAGTTATTGAGTATGCACAAGCTGCTCTCAGAAAAACAGGAGGGGAATTCTGTCCTGTTAAGCAGTTAATGATGTAGGCTACAGCAGCCAGCTAGGCAAACAACCCAGCCAGCCTGCTCTCCACATCCTTCAGCACACTTGAGAATAAAATAAAATAAAACCACTTCAAAAGAATCGCTGAACGCTGGGGTTTTGACACACTTTCTCACCTCAGCTGTTTTGGAGAGAGGTTAACACTTTAAAAAAAAATGATGCCCCAATATGGAAAATATCAGCTACGACACCTACGTGTATTCCATTTGTGTATCTTTCAGTTGAAATAGTCCTACTAGTATTCATAAAAACAAGTGCAGTTTCCACCATTTCAATGTTTTAGTACAAAAAACTTGTGTAAGATTTAATTATTTTGATTTTGTTATAACACATACATAATTAAAATGTGATAGTCAAGAGCTAAGGTGTCCTAATTTAACACTTCTCTTTCCTATACCAATTTCTTGTACTCTTCTATTGTTTTCACTTCTCGACACATTGGTGGGAACGTAAATGTTCCATTGCCAGATGGAACAATGTTTTTTGGATACTTGATTTCTCAGATCCCACCAAGGGGGAAATACATAAAAACATGGTGTTAACATGGTTATTTATGTATAGGCCTACACAACATGTATAAATACACACGCACAACCTGCCCATTTCAGCTTCTCGCTACCACAGTCCACAACCAACCATGTCTGTGGGAATATCTGTGATGCAAGTGATGACGTATGAAGATCTGGGGTGGGTTTATTTTCCTCCCCTCTAGCCCCCGTTCACTCCTACGGGCCTCACTCTCTCGCTCCATCTCCCACATTTCTCTCGCATCATACATATTCCTCCCACCTCACCATGGCCATCTGAGCTTCTTTCAATAATTACATAACTCATTTCCGAGACATTTAGACCTACGTAGGACAATGCAGATTGAATGGGATTTTGCATGCTGAATGTCTATCTAAAAGGCGACATGGGTCTTCAATAGGAATAATCTAAAACACTACTACAAACTTTTTCCATCTATCTCAAACCGAGGGAGGTAATCCCATAATCTTTTAAAGACAGTCAATTTGTGATAAGTAGGAGTCTACATAATGTCTGGTTTCTCAGTCCCATGTGTCACCAGAGGAGTGAGTTAAGTTGTAATAGAATGGAGGTGATATGCAGTGTACACTGTGCAGCTCACCATGAATGACCTCTGGAACACAGGGAACAGATTATAACCTCTTCTGAGACATGCAGGGTTCACTATCACCCTGGGAGATACAAGAAGCAGTTTCGTCATAACAAGTGGGGTCATTCAAAAATAGAGAATGTTTATAATCTATTACAATATAAACTCTTTAAAAGGGCAACTACACTTCCTGATCTGGCCTCGTTTTTAGATTACCATAGGTTAATTAAGAAATGCCAGCGGCCATGACTGAATTCAAAACATGAGTTGATATCAGGGTGTGGTTTGATGTGGGTGTCTTGTGTGTGTGTGTTCGCAGGTGGGAAGAGTTAACCAAACTATTTTGCCAATTAGCGGACTGTCAATAAATTACACAATGTAAATACAAATATTTTCATGTTGTACACCTGTTAGTTATCATCGTGTTTTACATTTTTGTATTATCATTTCTACAATTTATAGTTGGTTTGAGGTATTTAAGTCATTGACATTTGCAGCTATTGGATTTTTTACATATTGTCCCATGTACATTGTGTAATTTAGCCATGGTCCCTAACTAGCCCCATTGGTACAGCATATCCAAAGGCAACCCAAGCACAGGCATTACAATCTGGTAACTTGCAGCTGCACTCCGAATTAATGATTACTTGTGTACTGCCAGCTGTGGGCAGGATTGAAACAAACCCAACCTTAATTTACATTGTGATGCAATCACGACCACAAGTCCCACAAAACTCAGTTTTAGATGAGACTATGACCAAAATGATCCTATTTACACATTACACTAAATTTAGACAACAGACTGAATGTTTATGACTCGATGCCACTTAGGCTGTTTTCTAAATAAGAAGTTGTTTTTTAGGGGCAGTTGCTCTTTAAAACGAATTTGTTTTTATTGTATCAATTAACAAAACCTATACAAAACCAATGTGTTCCAGAAAAACAGTGACATTGCTTGTTGAATATGTGCATAGCACCATCTAGTGGTTAGTAACTAAAGCTTACTATTAACTCTATACCAGTGTTTATGTCATTTTCCAATATAAAAATACTGAATAAAATACTTGGTTTTAAACTATATTTTCTTTAAAAAGGCAAAAGCAACTTCCAAATGCCTCATCACTACAAACAAAACTAGAGAACAATTTAGCTAGAAATTCTGTTTTTTTCTTAACACCCCTGTTCATACTCACATGGCACGGTTTGAATTGTAATCAAAACAAATCAAATGTTATTTGTCACATGCACCGAATACAACATGTTTACCTTACAGTGAAATGCTTAATTACAAGCCCTTAACTAACAATGCAGTTTTCATAAAAATATGTGTTAAGTAGAAGTTAGATAAGTTAAAAATTAAAAAATAATTTGAGAACAGCAGTAAAATAAGCCCCGTGATGGAATCAACATCAAGCCTAATACACAAATGATATATACTTTTCAAGAACTCTCACAAAACACATCCTCACTGACAGTGTAGTTGACACAGAATCAATGCGATCAGCAGACTCAGTCAGTCAGCGATCCAGCTAACAACAGTAAGTGCTCAGTTAGTACCCTGTATAGACGTAGCACCTCTACGGAGATGTGGATGGATCAGTTCTGTTTGGAGAAAAACTCCTTGCTCTTCTGGATGTCTGGGACGATGGTGTCTCTCCCTGGTCTCCTTCCGGCTGGGCACACTGTAAAGAGAAACAAGTCACACATCTGCCCTGTGACCATACAGTGTATATCAAACACATTTGCTCACTAAATGTACTGTATATTCTAATAAGAATAGGAACTGAGGTGAAGAGGGGCTAGAGGTCAAGTAGCACTAGAGTGCATACAATGGAGGTCTATTGGTGTCTAACAATATGAGTCTCCTGCCATGTCCTAAGATGTCAGCACATGCTACTCTAAATCCCCAACCTGCTCTCTGTCCCCTCCTCCTCTTACCCTCTCCAAACTTGTCAGTGTGCTGGAAGGCCTGCACCAGGCACAGTGTCTCATCCACAGAGCACGCTACTGGCAAGTCATTGATGGGGATCTGCCTCAGGATTTCCTTGTCACCAATCAGAAACAGACCTCTGGACAGTAGTGTCATGACGTTGGCCTGGGGGTAGGTTTATGACAGTAATAAATACTCCCCCCCCCCTTTTCCTCTCTCTACCCTACTGATGTTACATTTTCAAAACCCTTGGTTAACATAGATATTCTGGGAACATCAGAAGGTGGGGGGAAATTAACTATATTCTGGTAATCCGACCAATTGAACATATGCAGTGGTACTAATGAATATGATGTCAGTTCGGTTGTCATCTGAGACATTCTCATCAATGATAAGATGACATAAACTCTACAGTGGAAAGTCTACACATCAGAGTTATCGGATTCACATGGAATTGTTGTTCAATGTAAATGTTTGAATATTAAATGATTTGTGATGGGATGAAATGTGATTTTAGCTTCTAAAATGTGAGATTTGGGTTTTCATAAGGTGAAGGGACATGGGCTATAAAACTTTTCAGACACGCCCTCCTCTTCCTTCCTATATAAAGCCTTGACGACAATATAACCTCCTGTTCCGAGGATGTGAGGATGACGGTCCGATGTAGAATGGTTAAGATAATAACTACAGAACGAAGCCAACAT